>NC_048219.1:84891684-84942097 GCF_002007445.2 Ailuropoda melanoleuca
GGGAAAGCCGGGTGGAGCCGGGGCTGGGGTCCGAGCACAGAGGGCGCCGCCGCGTGCCTGAAATATACTTCCAAGGCCGCAGCCGGAGCAGCTGTTCCGGGCGATCCTGGCTCAAGAGTGTTCCCTGTTGCTGCTTGGTGGGAGGCGGGGGCAAGCAGGCCCGAGAGTCAGGCTCCTGGGAGACCCTCCCGAACCTGCGGCGGCTGCGTCCTGGCGGCTTCTCCAAAAGACTCGGAGTTCTGGCAATAATGAGGGCACCTCACAGGCCCTTCTCCAAGGCCCGTTGGGCCTCGGGGTTTTTCGGTACCAGCAGGCTCGGTGGAAAATTTTTAAATACATACTGTGTGTCCTCTGATGTGTGAGTTCCTACAGCGCGCAGGCTGGGCTGGTCCCCCGCTGCTGCAGGTTGGCGCCCCAGGCTGCGGGCGCTCGGCGCCAACTAAAGCCAGCTCTGTCCCGACGCAGAAAGAAAAACGGACTGTGAAAAAGCAAAAGGCCACGTCTTTGAATAAAAGTTAAACATTAAAATCAAACCCTTGGGTTGTCTCAGGATCCTGGGATTTTTAAGGCACGGACAGGGAGGGCTGGAAACGGAGGTACCAGTCAGAAGGAGGGAACGGTGAAAATAATAAACACAGTTGCTTTAGGCGGGTGTCCTGTGTCTGTATGCCTGTTTGTTTAATCCTTCCACAAGCTCCGTGGCAATTTTGTTTCTGTTGTCGTTTTTCCCCCATTCCTGACTTCTTGTCATTGGCCTAGCGCAAGCTAGCCGCGCAGCAGGTTCAGCCTGCTCTCGGTCCTATTCCGGGAAGAGAGTTTAAACAATTTGAGGCCAAGGACGGCAGAGACATGGCCCCGGGCACAATGGAGTGGCCTATGCCCCTCTCTGACCTACACCACCATACACACACCTTTGAATGGTGATGTAAAGGTGTGTTCGTTGGGGCGCCGCATTAGGAGAGAGGAAAAAGAAAGAAAGGCCTGCAGAGGACCCCAAGCCCTGGACTCGCCTTCCGCCTTCCGCCACCATCCGGGCCCAGAGTAGGCAGCTCCGCCTCCTCCACTCTGGGGACTGCGGAGGCACTAAGCCACCAAGCAGGTTTTCTGAAAGATCTTCGTCTTTCTATGTCCGGTTCGTAAGAAAGCTTTGGCCACTGCGGGGGCTCCAACTTGGAGATCCCCTCCGGTGCTCATAGCCCGGCCCCGCAGAAGGCCCGCGACGGCTCTCGGCTTTCAGCTTCTTCCTATTCCCGGGCCTCAACCCCACAAACATATTTCGTTTTGTCTAATACAAACGCCCATCTTTTTATTTAAAAAAAAATGATGAAATGGGAACAGATCAACTGAACTCTGTGTGACATAAAGTCCTATGTTAGGTCCTCAACCCCTACCCCCATTCTGTGGGAGCGGGAGAGCGGCGTTCTGGACAAGTCCTCGCATTTATGTTTCTGGACTGGTCTCTCCTTGCCCCAACCATATCTCTCCTCACTATGACTGAGGACAACGGCGGAAAAAGAAAACTGCGAGCTGAGTCTCTGATTATGACCCCACGTATTGGTCCTTTTGAACAAGCGACCCTAGACCAGCTCCTGAGAACCTGGACCTCTCCCTAGAGAAAACTACCCGCGGACAGGGTGTCTGCCACGCGCAGTTAAGCAATTTCTATCTTTTCCACCGTTGGGAAAATAAAATAAACTAACCTTTCAAACCATGAGTTGTCATGAGGCCTGAAAGAACTTCTACTAAACTGTGTGAAGGCGCAAGTGAGATTTTGACAACATATAAATGCGGTGAGGAAACAGGGTCTAGCCAGAGATGGGAAACACACATTAGCCACGCGTTCCTTTCTGGATTGCCCACACAGGGGTCCGCGTGGACCGGCACCCGCATCCAAATACAAGGAAAGATTTGAGCGGACGAAATAAATCTCCTTTTAATTTTCTTTTCATCGACTAATAAAAATAATTCCCCAGCACTAAACTCAAATACCGTAACGGGCCACAAGAACACGGAGAATTCATAAAGCTCTGCGTCTGCAAGTCACCCGCTAATCGCGTTATTATTAGCCTCAGGAGCATGGAAATCGAACTGTCACTGCCTAAAGAGAAAATGTAAGCGACAGCTGTCCCTCCTTGGGTCAGCCCGTTTTCCGGCCCCCAAACCCCTGGGCCCCAAGCTCGGTCCCCAAGCTCTTCGGCCCCGTGGCCGCCCTCATCCCTTTGTGGGCCGCCGCCCGCAACCTGGCTTTTCGCTTTAAGGCGCACTGACCCAGGTTTACTCCCCAGCCCTAGCTGGTCAGCATGAGCACCTCCAGAATGGAAGCATAAGTCTTGGCTGGAAAGTTTCTGAAACCGCTAAACCAAGCTGGGATCGCGCGCGCGCGCGCGCGTGTGTGTGTGTGTGTGTGTAAGCGCGCGCTCGCGCTCGCGCACACAAGATTCTTCCGACAACAGCTGTTCCCCGGGGCTGTTTTGCACAGTCGAAATCTTGGCACTTAATACAAAACGTTAAGTTGTCTCCCCCTCCAACTACCCGCCCAGGTTTCTGCTAAAATGCAGACACCAACATCCTCTCCGTGTTTTACGTGTTGTGTGCATACAATGTGCATAGATCCGAGACACAAATTAATCGCTCCGCTCCCCCCAATACACAGAGATGTGGGCCCTGAAGAGTGCCCCAGGGCGCAGGGTAAGGGGTCTAACACACATCCTTTTTCCATAAGCGCCAACGAAGTAGAAATATAATTACGCCCCGTCATCCCCGGAGTACGGGAAACACAAGAACTTGAGTCCCAGAAAAGTTGGTGGGGGAAGGGCGAGGACCGAGGTCGAAGGCTAAATGGGACAAACTGGGCACTTCCCGAGACTGGGTGTCGAGCCGGAGAACTCCGCGCCGGTCCTCTAGGGCTCTCTGAAGAGAATCCTAGCCCCTCTCCGCTCCTGCGGTCGCCTTCGATCTGCGCCCCTCCTTAACCCCAGGGGCCTGCGGCCGCTCAGCTGTGAACACCACAACAGTGCGCTCTGCTCCCAGAAGAGAAAGGGATGCGAGCGAAGCCTCTTTGCCTGAGGTTGGCGAAGACAATGCAAGGCTCAGTTCCCCCCCAAATTGTTCGCAGAGAATTTGGGGAAGGCTCAAGACGTTTGCGCAAAGAAAAGGAAACCCGCGTTGGAGCAAGGCAGGGCGTCAGCGAGCAGGGCCTCCTTCCACACCACTCCGCCCGCCTCCCTCGGTCTGGTCCTGCGCACTCACCCGGGTGAGGCTCCAGGCCGTGTGCGGCCGCGTCCTCCGTGTCTCCGAGTGGGCCCGCGGGGCTCAACGCCTCCATGGACAGGTCCAACCCCTTCTCCTCCCAGTCTCGCAGTTTCCGCTTTTTATTTGAGCCGATCAAGGCTTCAACGGAGAAGGCATGTGCTCGCGAGCTCAGGGCGACTGCAGATCTTCTCCTTTCACTCATCTTAGCCGCCCGCACCCCGGCCTCCGCTCGCCCTCGCTACTGAGGGAGCAAGCCCGCGCCCTCACGCTCGGAGCGCCCGCCGGGCCGGGCCCGGGAGAGGCGGCGGCGCTGCGGCCGAGACTGAGGCGGCGGCCCTGCGGGTCCTCTGCACCCTCCCCCTGCGCCCTCCCCCGCCCTCCGCCGCCGGCTCCGACCGGCGCCCCTAGCTGCCCCAGCCGCTAGGAACGAGCGCCCGGAGCGCCGCCCGCTCGCTGCATGAGCGCCCGAGTCCTGCTTCCCACCCACCGGGGCAGGCGCTCACAGGCTGTGCAGACTGGACTTCATCTTTTTTTTATTCTCTCTCTCTCCTCCCTCTCCCTTTCTCTCCTCCCTCTCCCTCTTCCTCTCTTGGTCTTCCCGTCCTTCCTCTGATCCAAACTTCTGGGAAACTTTTTTTCTAAATTCCTCCCTTCCCAAGGAGCTGGGGGCAGGCAGTGCGCTCCTGTCCGTGGGGTGAGGGAGAGGGAGGGGGAGGAAGAGAAAGACTGAGGGGAAAAAGAGCCAGCCCCCGACCAATGGCGAGGAGGGAACAGGAGAAACCCTGAAAGCGCGGGCCAATGAGAGGAGGGGAGAGACTGAGGCTCGGGCCAAGGCGCCGCGCGGGTAGTCCGGGGGATGCTCCTGGGTCGACTTTAACCCCTGGCTTCCCGGTCCCCCACGGGTTCTTCATGGGGGAGGGAGGAGGGCTGAAAGTCGAGGTCTGATCTTCGCCGCTCCAAATTCCTGCCGGTCCAAAATCCGTACCTTTTCCTCCCAAATCTGCTAAATCTCATAGACGCTGCAAGCCCAGAGTCATTTTAATTACCGATCTGGAATTTGGGGGCTCTCAACCTGTCCAAAATCGCCAGAAAACGACTCCGATAATCTCGTGCCTACGCCCGGACGCTATTAGCTCTTCTGGTTCTGCCGGGATTTTGCCACACAGGTTACTTTCCTGTTGTACGATTTCTAAGCAACTCTGGCTAAGGCAAAACGAAAGAAATAAACAAAGACGCCCCGTTACTATCTAGGGTCTTGTAATTGTAAATGTAATAATCCCTTCCTCCTTCCAGTTCTACCTGGTGGAGACGGAGACGTAGGCTCCCGCTCCCTCAAAGCAAGAGGCCGGCGGTGGGGCTCCTGGCTTACCGCACGCTCCGCAGACTTATCCCGACCCGGCCCGCACGCAGCAAACGCTCACCTTCTCTTCCGCGTGGATGCTGATCTGAGCGTCGCCTGCTCGGGGCGCCTGTTCTGGAGAACCCACAGAGAAAAGATGGGCAACGGCAGCCAGTAACTATGACAGCGGAAGAGCTTTTTCAGAATTCCCTTCAAATCTGATCACCTCGGGAATCCGGCTCTCCCCGCTCACTGATCCTTCCTCCACCCTTAAAAAAAATCTTTCGGAACTGAGCGGATTTCTCTGGAACTTACAATCCAGCACTCTGGCCATTCTCATTTCCCACACCCCCTCCTGGGTCACGCTANAGAACTGAGCGGTCGTCAAGGATTTCTCTGGAACTTACAATCCAGCACTCTGGCCATTCTCATTTCCCACACCCCCTCCTGGGTCACGCTACTGGTCGCAGGCCACAGGAGAGCCGGAGCGCAACCCAACGCAGAGCCAGTTCAGAGGGGCCGAGAAGTTGATCCTGCCAAGCAGAAAAAAAGGTCTCGGATTTCGCGGACGGCGGCCTAACCGCAGCGTGATCTTCGCATCCCAATGCCCTGGTCGACACTCCTCTATCCCTGTGCAAAGAGGCAGGAAAGAGCCAGCTCGCCGGTGCCAGTGACAGACTAAGAAGCTCAGCAGATAAGTCTCGCCGACAGGCAGGCCCTGAACAAACTCCGCAAGCCTAGGGTAGAGGGGCCCACGGCGTGTAGCAGGCCCCCCAAGAACAAGCCCCCATCTGCCCTTCCACCTTGGGGCCAGAAGGGAGAGCCTGTCAGGCCCCTGAAAGGACACATTCGCCTCCTGACAGCAGGGTAAATCTCGTCCTTGATATAGTTGGAAATGCTGTGGTGCTGGAGGCAACCGCTGAGTGTCCTGAAGGCACCTTGGGCCTCCCCCGAAGAAAGCAAAAAGACCACTTTTGGAGCCCCCTCACACTGAGCATCAGCCAGAGGAGAGGAAGCTAGTGGCAGCAGCAAAGGCAGAAAGAATAATGGAAGCCACCGGTTGAGTGCGAGTCAGCCAGGCTTGGCCTCGGGTGAATTCCAGGAGTCTCTTTCAGGCTTGGGGATCCCCAAGCAGCACTCCAAGCACCCTGGGACCTAGAAGCCGGAACAAAGGCCCTCCACATCTCCTGCTGCGCTGCGGGGCAAACTCCAGGAGCCTGGGTGGCAAGGCGCAGGGTCTCCCACCTCCGTCACCACTCAGCGTTGCTTCCAGGAGCCCTGGCAGAAAGTGACAGTGCAATCACCACCACGACAGGGCCTCA
This sequence comes from Ailuropoda melanoleuca, assembly GCF_002007445.2. Classification (NCBI taxonomy): domain Eukaryota; kingdom Metazoa; phylum Chordata; class Mammalia; order Carnivora; family Ursidae; genus Ailuropoda; species Ailuropoda melanoleuca. Next base: position 84,897,598 of record NC_048219.1, read on the forward strand.
GCAAAAGAGTTGGAGACAAGGGCAGGCCAGGAGCACGCAGCTACCTTCCTGCGGCTTAGACCTCTCTTTCAGCTCCTGATTCTGGTGTCACTGCCTCGGGCTGGGGCCTATTGGGACCAGGCCCAGTGGGATAGCAGCGATGGGGCCCGCCTCTCTTCCTTCCCAGCATTTTCCTTCTCCCCCTTGCCTGTATCTCCCATCTCCCTCTGGCAGCCTCTTGCCTTGGCCTTCCCTCACAGACTTAGTTTGGATGGCGAAGTAGATGCAACATAGGCCATACAACCACCCTGGGGCTGTGAAAGTTTCTCAAAAAGAGGACTTTTGGTTGACCCACATACCAAGATGCAGGTCCAGAAAGCCTGCACAATGTAGGTGACCATACACACATGTTGGAGAGACATGCATAGAAAAGAGAGCACTGCCTTCAACAGTGTGCATCTGCACCTCACCCCCAAATACACACTCTGCACAGAGTTCTCAGAGGAGCTCCTACACGCTTCCTTCAGGTCACACATAACTTGCCCCCCACCTCCATCCCATATATACACATATCTTAAGAATTGTGGTTTAGGGGGCGCCTGGGTGGCACAGCGGTTGGGCGTCTGCCTTCGGCTCAGGGCGTGATCCCGGCGTTATGGGATCGAGCCCCACATCAGGCTCCTCTGCTATGAGCCTGCTTCTTCCTCTCCCACTCCCCCTGCTTGTGTTCCCTCTCTCGCTGGCTGTCTCTANCCCTTCAGGTCACACATAACTTGCCCCCCACCTCCATCCCATATATACACATATCTTAGAATTGTGGTTTAGGCCATTAAAACAAATCAGAGGGTCGGAAGCCAGGTTGCTCTGGATCAGTCGTGAAAATAGTTTTCCTCTAGGTAAATGGGAGGGGCAGGGACATTTTCTTTTTGTGACTGTAGGGGTCAGTCTAAGTCCCCCCCCCCAGGGGCCTGCATTCCTTGGTTCATGACCCTATACTGATGGGGAGGGAGGGCTAGGGAAAGATTAAGCAGGATGGTTTAATGTCTGTGACTTAAATATATATTTTTATGTGATTGGGTGAAGAAGAAAGAGAATAGGGGGATTAAATGTAGAAATCTGGGAGTGTGCTATTCATTTTCCTCCGCTGGTTACATCAAAGGGTTTTCAAAATTGCATGACCCAGTATCTCTCTCCTTTAACCTTTGGGAATAAAAGTGGGATACCCAGTGCAGGAGGCTAATTCCTGAGGCAATCCCCAGATTTCCCAGCCACCAACCTTAGGTCTTGGGTGTAGTCAACAGTTCTGTTTCAGGCCTGAGGCTGATGGAAAAGGAACAAGCTATAGCCCCCCCCCCATGCCCTGCAGGGTCCCAAAGAGGAAGAGAAGGTTATTGAGCACCTGAGGAGTCAGAGGGGATTAAGGGGAAAGAAGAAGAGAGGACCCCACTGACTACTGGTAGGGACCTATGGGAAATGGATGGCCAGTCCTAGCCTTGACAGGAGGAACGCCCAGAAGGAAAAAGCAGCATAATGACTGCTCACCTAAAACTGACCATGCCCAGATATTTTGATCTTTCTAAGGAACAACAGAGTTCTGCAGCTGTAAGGATGAAAGTCCTGGAAACACAGCCCCTACGTCCCGCACATACCAGCCTTCCTTCTGTTTCTCCACACTAAATACCACCCCTGCTACTGCCTCAATACAAGGTGATCTACCAGACGCTGGGACTTTGCAGTTTTGAGTAATTGAAAACAAAGTTAAAAATAGTTGCCAGCAGGACACGTTAGTCCGCCCTTAAACACGTGGGCAGGACACCCGGTGGGGGTGAGGCAATTACAATGAATTCAGCCTGTCTAGGCACTAGATATAAAACATTATGAGGCGACTATGGGGTGGGAGGTAACCCTCTGGACTCCAAGGCAGGTGAAGCCTAGCGAACAGGTCCCCTTCAGCTCTCAACTGTGTGACCTTAGGCAAGTCAACGGGTGGCCTGTGCCTCAGTCTCCCCTCTGGCAGAATGAAGGAGCCTTAAATACTTCACAACTAAGCAAAGCAGGTAAGATAATCCATTGGAGGCGGAACAGACCTGAGGTTTTATTGTTGCTGTGATCGAATCTTCGGGGAATATGAGGCCAGCGTACCCACTTTTCACTTCTTCTTCCAAATTGGCTTCCAGTTACGGGGTGGCAAAACCGGCCTGGAGCCCTCGGGTGGGCGTGGGAGGGAGCCGATTTCTGGAAACGCCCGCCGGATGCCAGCCCCGCGGACACTGCGCAGGCCCACTCCCACGGCCCGCATCCCGCATCCCGAGTCTCCGGGTTGGTTCAGGTTGCCGGACGCTTCGGGACCGGCGTGCGTCGTTGACTGTTCAACCACCCCCTCACACTTTTTAAAATAAATGTCCGTGGGGGCAAAGGGGTCTTTAATGATGTTTTTTTGTTTTCGCGAAATAAAATCTTTTGTTTTTATTTTAAACCAGCAGCGTGCCCACCTCTTGGTCCTTCCAGATGTTTGCAATAAAATCGCAGGTTTTGCCTTTGGGACTGGAAATAAAATTTAACGGCCTTCACCCTGTAATTATTCTCTTAGCTCGCCCTTCATAAATTTATCTGCTTTCTATCGGCGTTGGGGTAGGGGGCGAGCGAAAGGGGAGAAAGCCCCGATTTTATATTTGTGACTATAAAAAAGCGCCACCCGGTTTCCTCGCCTTCGGCGGCCGTGGTGTAACCGGGAAAGCCTGGCCCGGCGGGCGGCAACATTGCGCTATTGTTCGCTGCCTTCGGTCTGCGCAGGAGCTGGGTCCCTCCACAAAGGGGGCCTTGTGCGGCCTTGCCCAGAGCGGCCGCGCCCAGGAGGCGAGGAAATCCTGTTCCCCCAGGCCCAGCGCCTCTTTTCCCTGGGCGTATCGTGCAACCCGGCAGCCGGACCTTCGCCTTCAGTTTGCGCCCGCCATGGATGCCGCCCGCTCCTGCCCTGCCAGCCTTCGCAGGAAGCGAAACCTCGAGCCTGCGCTGAGCCCACTGAGGGTGAGGGAGGAGCCTGCCTCTGCATACCCAGGAGCTAGGAAAGGCGGCCAAGCGGCGTGAGGCTCCGGGCTTTCTGCAAGGCCCTCCAGCCCCTTTTCTTCGTCTTGCTGGGCCTGGGCTGGAAGGTAACATTCGGGCACCTTCCTGAGCTCAGGATTGCTGGGCAACCCTAGGCAACCCAATCCAAAGTCAGCAGATTTGAGGACACCAGCGTGCACCCCCAAATAACGTGGGTACATCAGTAACAACTATATGCTTGTATAGGAAGCTTGTACGTACAAGGTTCATGCATCTATTTTGCATGACTATACAAAGCCATGGTTGTATCTGTCTTGCAGTATACACATGCATGGACACGCCAAGTGCAGCACCGTGTGTGTACAAACATGCCTTTCTATAATCAAACACGCGTGTAGAAACAACCCAGGGGGGCGCCTGGGTGGCACAGCGGTTAAGCGTCTGCCTTCGGCTCAGGGCGTGATCCCGGCGTTAGGGGATCAAGCCCCACATCGCTCCACTGCTATGGGCCTGCTTCTTCCTCTCCCAGTCCCCCTGCTTGTGTTCCCTCTCTCGCTGGCTGTCTCTATCTCTGTCAAATAAATAAATAAAAAATCTTAAAAAAAAAAAAAAAGAAACCACCCAGGGTTGGGTACAAAGCATCAGGCACAACCATATGGGGGAAGCATTCTGGCCACACACTCAGCCAGCCCCAAAGTCTGCAGAGATCTCCCGGAATTCCGCCCACTGCATCTCTCTCCCAACTCCACAGTTCCCTTGGGCTCTCCCCAGCCTCCAGAAGCTTAATCCATGTGGCTGTCCCAAGACCTCCTCCTTCATCTGCATGGAGCTTCATCCATGGGCAAGGTCTCTTAGGTGACAAAAGAAGTGGAAAATGAAGAGCACCAAACCTCGAGGCCTCGCGCCCCTTGGGAGAGCTCCCCGGTGCCTGAGTGAGAAAGCCCTGGAGACCCAGCAGGGCCTGAAAGACTGGGCAGTGAGAAATGACACCAAGAGGGAGCAGCGGGGGTTGTGTCTTGTTTAATTTTTAATTGCATGCAGGGCCTTCCACCCTCCAGCCAGCCTGCCTTGGGCCAGAATGCCGAACTTCAGGGGCCAGACCAAGCAATGCATTCTTTTGAGTTCTTTCTGACATGCAGACTCCCAGCTCTTCCAGGTTTGCCCCTCAGTGTGACTCCATCTCTCTTTTCCTGCTGGTTTTTGCAGGTGCTTGGGTAAGCAAGGTTAAGAGTTCCCTTTGGTTTTTCCACTGAGAGGAAGGATTATCCAAAGCTTATGGGGGCGAAGATGGGGAGAAGTCCCAGGCCCCACACTCTAACACAGGGGCCAAAGTCCTGGGACCTACAGAGGATACTCAGGGGTTCCTGGGGATGGGACGGGGGACTGAGGCTGTTGGCAGTGAGGCAGGGGAGAAGGGCACCTTTGTGGGGCCGCCCACAAAGACCAGCAGCTAAAGGCAAATGATTTGACGCATTAGGGCCTTGATGTGATGGCTTTTTTGCCAGAAGTGTTTGGATTTCACTTGTCACTAATAAAAATTGGCCACCCAGGAGCAAAATGTCCTCGGTAGAACTAGGCGAGCTGGCTGGGCCTGAGCCGGCACTGGCAAAAGCCGACAAGTAGATGTTTACAGCCTCCTTATGGATCAATCTCTCCCTCTTCAGGAGTGAAGAACGAATTGTCCATTATACAAAGAGAGCGGAAAAACAGCTTTCTGACTGCACAGCTCCAAGGAAGGGCTGGGGAATTAAATCTTTGGGTGTGCGGAGGTAGGGGTAGCTAGAGGGGCCATACCTGTGCTTGCTTCTGCCTTCCGCCTGGGGAAGGAGGAGCTGGGAAGAAGCATGCTGGCTAGATCACAGGAGGCTTTTCGTCAGTGTTGGTCCATAATTCATAAGCCACTTCTTCCACCCTGCTTGAGCGAAACAAAATCAGTAGGGGTGGGAAAATATACAGAAGTCTTGGGTAATAGGCATCACATCCCTGGTGACAAGGAAATTGGCTGGCATAGGGATACTACCAACACGGGGACCCTTGCCGTCCTGGCAAATGAGCCCTTGAAATGTTTATATATACAAAACATTATTATATACATAAAGCATACACCTATAATATAAAACCAATTACATATCTGTAGTTGTTTTCCAACTCCAATGGTCTTTCAGAACAAAGACACATGGTGGGTGTCCATGGAGAGGCTGACCTTGCTAGAGTTACAGGGCCTGCCGCTGGGAATGAGGGAGACAGTCCCATGCTGGTGGGGTTCAAACAGCAGCGGGGCAGGGGGGCATCGCACTTAAGCCCTCAGCCAAGTACCCCAGGAAGCCAGGGGCAAAGAAAGCTATCTATCCCTAAGTAGGAAAAGTATTCACTTAACTTTATACACTTTCCAGAGACTTCACAGGGCAGTCAACAAATCCAGGCACATGAAGGCATTCCCGGGGCAGAACAATCAGTGTGTCCACATTCTCAGTCCTCAGTGGTGTCTGCAGCCCCAGAGGCCCAGGATGTTTGAGAATTCTGCGGGCCAAGAGCAGTGGCACCAGGGTGGGCCACTACACCGCCAACTCCTGCCCCCAATATTGCTCTCCTTGACTGCTTTCATGGAAAATGAGAACTTCTGACCCAGCTTGAAAAACAGCAGAGGCATTACCATCCAGAGGCCCCTGCTTCCGGGAAAATCAGACAGAAAAGTTAAGTACGTATTTCTACAGCTTTCCTCTCATGCGGCCAAATCTCATTCTGGATCTCCTCTCTTTCTAGTCGGCACCACTTATGAAGAACTCATATTCACTGTGCCAGGCCCTGTACTAAGCACTTTACATAAACTGACTCATTCCACCCACTTCAAGTTCTGTGAACCAAGAACGAGTGCAACCAGCCCCATTTTACAGAGGAAAAAAATTGAGGTACAAAGGTGTTAAATAACTTGGCATGGGTCTCACAGCTTTCAGTGCAGGTATGATAGCTCTACAGCCAGAATTCTTAATCCCTATACCCTCAGCCTCTCTGCATGCAAATGCTCTAACATGCAATTTACACACCTAGGTTGTCTCTGTCTTTAAGAGACTCTAGCAAAGGGGGCTGGGCTGGGGAGGAACTGATGGAATTGTCTCACGTAGGCGGGAAAAGAGCCCAACCCATCTGAAATATACACAGAAGGCCTTCCCAGCTTGAGTGCAGGGTCCTTGTGAGGGAGGAGATAAAAGGGCAGGAGCTCCATTCTGTCTTTCCTCAGGGTGAAGCCCCACAGGTGCTGAACAGAAAAGATACAGCACCACCAGCCACAGGAGAAGGGAACCTGGGGTGTAGGGGTGTTGTCGTCTCTGGTGGGGCTCAGTCACCTAAGATCAAGCTGCTAAGCTCTGGTTAGCTCCCATCGCTCTTCCGAGGTACCCGCCTCAGGCCAGCCTCTACCTGCAGACTTGCGAACCCGGACCTTCCCTCCTGGCCCAGCAGTGCAGTGGGCCAGTGGGCTGCTTCACTTTAGAAGCATGGGCTTTACATGGCTCAGATCCTTTGATTCAACCCCTAAACCACCTAATCCCTGAAGGCATCTTGCCTGCACATCACCCATCCCCTCCCCCAGGCACAGATCTTCTCCCAAACACTTCCAGGCTGGTAACAGCAATTAGGAGGCAGCTGAGCCCCACCCCGCCCCAGCTCAGTTCAAACACCTGTCTGTGCCCAGTGGCTTTTGTCCACCCAGTGGTGGATGGTAGCCAGTGCCATGCAGACCACCTCTGCCCTCAGACTGGGAGTTTCCTGAGAACAGAGTGTGTTCATCCGGCAGGCATAGGAGCCATAACTCCAAGGTCACTAGGGAGATGCTGCTCCGTATGGTGGACCCTCAAACGTCTTCAGAGTGAGTTCTCCAGCTTCGTTTTTCCTCCCACCTCCTTGCCCCTCCCACCTGTACACATATTCACAGGGCTCAACTTTGAGGTCCATGGTATATTTTAGTCCTCATTTCTTCAGCTGAGATCTGTTTGAAATGCAAATAAGGAACAGGTCTTGTGGCCCCAGCACTGATTGGTATCAGCAGTTTATTCATCAAAGTAGCTGAGGCCCCAAGTATCAGATTTGTCGCATAAAAGGGAACAGAGAGGGAAAACTCCTGAGGCCTTGAGGCCCAGCATAAGAGAGAACTATGGAGTTCAGAAGAAATACTTTGGTTTAGGAAGAATCATTTTTTGGTTTAGTTTGGTGGGAAAAGAGAGAAAAGCAGAGGTCCCTGGTGCCCAAGGAGGGCTCACTGTGGAGCCACAGACCAGCCAGGCTTGGGCAGGAGACAGACTCAACATTGGAGTCCTCACCCCTCAAAGGGTGCACCTCAGCAGGGTTACCCCAAAGTCCCAGGAAACCCTCAGGCTCTGTGGGCCTCAAACAGAGTCCAGTCATGGTTCAGTGTCCATGGGACTGCAGCCACCTCCTTTCACCCAAGTCACAAGCCTTGCTCTTTCCTCCTACACCCAGTGAAGGCAGGCAGGCCTGGGGAGTTGGGGCTGTGGGTGTGAAGGGAGCTTTTCAGACTGAGAACAATTCCTGGGATAGCCCAGGGCACTGGTCCCAGCCAGTCGCTTCCTGCAGGATCCAGAAAGAGGGATGAGGGTGAAACTCAGGCAGACCATCCCTTCTCCTTTTTCCCTTTTCCTGATTTTGGTTTCTTGGTGGAATGTTGGCAGCCTCTCTTCTTGGGCTATTTTTTCTCTCCCCCTGATGGCAAATCCAGTCTCCCTGGCCGACTTGCTCTGAGCAAACACCACATGAAAACTCCTGTCGAGGCAATGTAGTGAACTGCCAGAGTCCTTGGTGTGGCTGTTTCCCTAGGTGGGAGCTTGCATGCTGCCCTCCAACCTCCCTTGTGCTCTCACTGGTAACGTCTGCCCCATCTCTCGGGCCAGGGAGCTTCCCTCAGTGCCACAGATGCATTTTTCCACACAACCAGCTGACCCAGTTCACTTTTCTACCTGCCTGGGACTCCCACTTGTCTCCTTTCCATCTATTTTTCCTGAATTTTTACATTGTAACTGGAAGCAGAGCTCACATGTGTCCTGTGGGGTGGAGAGAGAGGTGAGTGAGTGGGGGTGTTAGGGCAAAGGAGAGGAAAAGATTGCACGGCGGGGGGGGGGGNGGGGGGGGGCCAGTCCCTGTCCTGGGCCTTCACCTCAGGCCCTGGGAGGCCCTTAGCACTCTAAGATGGTCAGCTTCTGTTTTGCTCCTGCTTCCCAGGCTTCCTGCAGGACCTAGCAGTGCCAGTGGGCAGCTTGACAGTGGCCCCCTCAGAGCCTGAGAAACCGGTTGGGACTTTTAGGGCTGAAAGGCTACAAAGAATAAAAGCCAGAGAAACATAAGAGGGAAGGGACAGAGAGAAGGACAAGACAAAACTTAAGTCATAAAGAAAGAAAAGAAAGGGAAAATAACAAAAGGAAAGAAGAGGAAAAAGGAAAAAGGGAAAAATTGAAGGAAAGAGGACAGGATGGCTTCACCTCCTAAAACCCTAACCCTGGCCTGGGCCCGGTTAAAATCAGCGTCCCGGACTCTGATCCAGCTTCCCAAAGTAGGATCTAGGGTGAGTCAGGCCAGGAGGATTGGGGAGGGGGCATGGAATGGGTCTTCCTCAGGCAGAGTCCCTGTAGCCAACCGCTTAGCTTAGGGTTCTTAGTACAAACCAGACTCCCACAGAGACCCCAGTGGCCTAGTAAACCCGCCTGCAGACTGAAGATGGGTATTCTGCACTGCTTCCTCAAGCTGTGACTTGCTGGGTACACAGTCCCCAGGTCTCAGGGAGAGGAAAGAGAAGAGACTCCAATTAGAGAATAGAAAGTAATCGGGCGAAAGGGCTGGCGGGCTGAGGACCCCAGGGAATCCGAAACTCCAAGCCGGCCCTCGAACGCGGGAGTTCTGCGGGGTCGGCCTGGGCAGAAAAGTGAGGGCCTCTCTGCTGGGTGTGCGCGTGGGAGGAGTCAGTGGGAAGCCCGCGGTGTTTGACTGGCTCTGTACGGACTTTAATTTTCTCAAGAAACTAATCCAATTTGAGGTTATTAGGCAAAGTACCAGAAAAGGTTGCACGTCGGTTTTATTTAGTAAATCCCTGTGGTGGGAAAGCCCAATGGAACGGGTTGATATTGGCCCTCCACCCACCGAGTCTGCGGCTGCCCCTTTCCCGGCAGGGAATACGGTGGCGGGTACCGCGTTCTTCGCGGGAAGGCTGGAGGTGCTTTTACTCTCTGAGCTCCTCCTCCCCTCTCTTCCGATTCAATTCACGGAACGTGGAGCCTGAGTCAGAGCTATTCCTACAGCACCTCCCCCCGTTCCCCCTCCCCCGGCCCCCACCCTGGCCAACCTTTCCACACCTCTCCTAGCATCTCTAGGTCAAAGACAAATAAAGCCCAGCTTCCTGCCTGGGGTGAATCACGCGGACCTGTCCGCCGGGAAAGAGCAAGAAAAAACCCAGGTGAAGAGGAATGCGCTGCAAACCGGGGCCGAGCAGATGTGCCTGGCATCCCAGGCCCAGCCCTGGCCCGGCCCAGAAAGCCGCTCCTCAGCCCCGCGCCCGTGGAATTGCATTATGTTCTCCCCGGTCCAATCATCTTTTTTAGAAAAAAAAATTTTTAAGAAATATAAATTACTGCTTTGCAAGATCAAAGTGCCGCTTTCTGGTGCATCTGGCTGAGCTGGGAGATGGGGGAGATGGGGGAGATGGGGGAGGGAGTGGAGCAGAGTGGCGCAGTCCTAGTTACCCAACTTCAAAGTGTTCTCAAGAATGAATTTTGGCCAGTGTATTTTAAATTTTCTTCCTCTTCCAACTTCGCCGGGTGCGCAGTGGGGAAGCGCGTAACTGCGCTTGTTCTGGGCGCGTGGGGAAACTTTTCCTTCACCAACTCCACTCGCACTAGATTCAGAGCCCTGAGGCTCCAGCCAAAACACTGACTCCGGGACTGCGCAGGGGCGTGGTGAGCGGGAGGGCGATCACGGACCATAGGGTCACCAGATACCCAAATAAACGGCGGAGACGCCACCAAATCTCCAAGTTCCTACCAGGCAGCTGCCAGCGACTCCTTGTCAGCCTCCTCTCGCTCCTGATGGATAGTCACTTCTGCTCTGCCGGAAGAACTGGGGAGAACTAGGCTAGGATTCGAATTATTCGAGGGACTCAGGCCAGTCCCAGGCTTTCCAGGCAGAAGGTAGCGAAGATCTTGATGGTGGACTTGTTTCTACATAACAGGTCAACTGAACTACTCAGGCCTGGTCAATTAAGCCACCAGAGCTCCCCTGAGCCCCCTCGCGCTTTCCTTAAGTGAAAGCGCAGAGCTTGGCATCCGCCACGCCAAAATTTCGAAAGGGTGGTCGGGGTGCCAGCGGCGGAAGCCTCGAGAGGTGCGCGGCGAGTTTGCAGGGCTTGGGAATTTTTGCGGCCGAAGAGGATTAATCCCGGTTGGGTTGAATCCCAGGGAGGGGCCGGCCGCCTCTGGGCGTTCGCCGCCAGGTTATCGTAAAGCCAGGGGGCAGAGATGAGGGCTTTTTCTCGCGCGTCTGCTGAACCCACCCGAGCAAGGGGTGTAGGTGGACCGCCACGTCCCCACTGGGCTCCCCGCGCCCTTCGGGGACTGCCAGGGGCAAGCCGGAAGACTCGGCTGCTCCCATACCGCGGCGGTCTTTCCTTTCCTGGAAAGACCAAGTGCGCCATGTCACCTCGATTGTATTTGATCTGTGTTGTCCCTGCGTGGCCGTTTCTGATGTTTTAAATTTCAGATTTTCCTGCCAGAGCAGGATGGGTTAAAACCGCGGGGAGCGCGCCTTTTTCCCTGCCCTCTGTTCCGCTTCTCCCCAGCCGCCCTGGGGACTGCAACTCCGACCAGAGGCTTGTCCCTCCCCTGGGGCCTGGGGACAACCTGATGTTATCCTCAATTTTAGGTAAGAAAACCAAGGTCCCCAAAACTTCGCTGACTTGTCCTAAGTTATTGTGAGGCAGAATTACGTAGGACCTTTTACCCGGGTCGCCTAAAAATTCTTACTCTTCCCACTCCCTGAGGGGTGATTCCCCCAGCCTCGCACTCCCTTCTCCCGCCCGTCACTAGAGGACGTCGCGGCGGCGGCTCCGGCAGCTGGGCGCGGGCCTTTGCGCACCGCCCTCAACGCGCGCGCCGGGCATCTCACCTCACCCAAGCAGGTGCAAAGGTGGCGGGCGCGGCAGCCGTGGTTCGTCCGGCCGAAGGGCAGGAGAAGGCTGGCCGCCTCTTTCTGCTGCCCGGTGGCTGAGGGGGCAGGGCGGGGGTTGGGGGGGGGAACAGGGCTGGGGAAACCGCCGTCAGCGGGTCCCGGCCCCGCCTCCCGAACACAACGTCCAGGAAACCTCGTAACTTTCCATTGTCTTAGGAGCTTCACCAAATTGTCCCTATAGCTCTGGAGCTACTTAGAAGAGCAGCTAACTGGGGGCTCGAGTGCAAGAGCAGGCCTGGGCAGGCCCTGGAGGAGCCCAGTGCCCGGAACCTGCCCGCTGGGGACTGTGACCGCCGGAAGCCCTCAACCGCCCGGGAACCGCTAGAAGGGAAGAACGCAGCGCCCGTGCTTCCCAGAGCCTCAGCCTGGGAACTGCGCTGCCGGCGTCGAGGCCCCAGGAGGAGGCGGTGTCCACTCCTGGACTCCTGGGTTCCAGATGGGAAAGGGTTGGCTCCTGGAAGAGTGCTTGTTCCTCGGAAGACCTGGTGCCAGACTACCGACCCCAAGCGCCAGGTTTCCCGGACGTTGAATTTGTAGCGATCCCCACCCCGGATGGTGGTGGGTGGTGACGCTTCCACTTGTCTGTACAGAAGTTACACCCCTCCACCCCCAGATACTTGCTTTACCGTCTGCAGGGCTCGAGCGTCCCACTTTTCCAGGCACGCGCCTTCCTGCTATGTGCACTACCCCCAACCCCTCCCCGCCCTCAGAGGTGGATTCCCAGGAGGCCCACGGACTCTCTGAACGCGAATCTCCGGTTCTTCTCACCGCATTGGGTAAAAAACCGGCTGCCTTTTCTTGGGAAGCGGATGCCCCGAGTCGCGAACTAACTTTGAACAAGTCTCTTGATCGCCAAGTTCACATTTATTTGTAAAATCAGGGCGATTAGAGCAGCCCAAAAGGGCTTTACGGTTCCTAGGGACCGTCAACTGTGGCGCGGATTCCAAACACATGGGAACACGTGTGCACAACTACATCGGACACGTGTGCACAACTACATTGGAATCCCTCCACCTGAGACCCTCAAACACCAGCGCACAGACCTACACTGTCTTTCTGTCCCTCTAGCCACTTTTCCTGCTTGCTGGGCTGGTTTCTGCTGGGTGATTAACGACCCCAGATAGTGTAAGGAATTCAGCTTCTCAAACTCAGCATTTTCAATTCTTTAATTTGTCCCTAGGTGACCATTAGCGATCGCGGCTGTAGATCACATCGGGGGCGGGTCAGGTAGAGTGAGCAGCTGATTCAACACTGTTGAGTTGGGTTTGATTTCGTTTTTTAATGGCAACTCAGAAAGCAGCCCCAGGAGAACTTCAAGAAGGCAGCAGGCGGCAGGCTGCCCAGGTCCCTGAGCTAGACTAGCCTTTGGGTTGTCACCGCTCTCATTCTTTATAAACTGTAAAGCGCTAGCAAATCGCAAAGCCCCTCTGGGCCTTAACCTCTGCTGTGGGTGGGGTAGACAGGTGAGGAAACAGAAGATCACAAGCATCCTGACCCAAGCCCAAAGCCTCAGCGGAGAACTGTGCTCTGGGTCAGGCCTGTTCCTGGAACCTGCTCACCATGGGGCTGCTCCAGAGGCAGCCACACTTTGACATTTCTCTAGCTGCTCTGGTTAGAAACGAGTTGCACGCCCCTCCACCTCTACGGTCTGTTTGCAGGACTCCTCATCACTGTTCATCTCATTGAAAGACAAGATATCCTTCTTGGGGGGCTGGCGGTTTGGTCTGAAACATTCGTGGTTGTCCCCCAAAGAGCTGCCACTGTTTGTTTGTTTGTATGGTTTTTGTTTTTATTTCTTTCAGTTTGGCTTTAGTAGAGTTTTAAAATACTCCTTTCTTGCCCCCGCCCCCACTCTTTTTCCTGCTGAAGCAGACAGAAGCCCTGGAGGCAAAGCCTTTAGACACAGCTCCCCTCCTGGACCTTCTGGACTTCCAAATGCTAGGGGGACTGCAAGGGAAGAAACGAGAGATGAGGGAGGGGAAAGGGATGAGTCTTTGTCCTTGTTTTCCTGGGTCTCTCAGGCTCAGGCAGACTCTGTTCAGAGAGAACAGAAATTAGCTGGGGTCCTGCCCTGTGGTGACTAGGGCACTGGTTTGGCTGCCCCTTCCAGCTTGCTACTCTTCAGAGAAGGTATCGGGGACACAGGAGGCAGAAGGTATCCTCATCCTCTAGGTGGCAACAGGCTGGCTGGGGCACAGAAGAGAATCCTCCAGCTCCCTCAGAGGGATGAAGACTTGGGGTCTATTGGATACCAGTAGTGAGACCCACTGAATTCAAAGGTCCTGGCACTGGACTCTCTTCTCTGAGGCAGCAGGTCTGTAATTTCTAAGTCACACAGAACTGCGATTAAATACACATTTTTATAATACAAACCTAGAGCATGAGACTAGTCTCAGCCAGATGGGGAACAGTGGCTTCTATCCTTCCCGGAACTGGCAATTCTTTCCCATATTAAGACCCAAAGCTTTCCTGGGAACTTTGGCCACTCTGTGAAAATGCTGACTGAGGATAGGTCTGTTAACAGAGTCGACCTGCCTGTTTCCAGGCCTGTGAAACCCAAGCACTATACCACCTATAGAGAGTATAAAGGAATGTGGGGGTATGCAGGATGAAATTAGCCGAAGAACCTTTATAGAAACATGAGTGTGATCTGTGAGGGAAGTAAGGACGTGACCAAAGCAATGCACTTGCTTTTACTGGCTAACTGACAGGCTTTGGTGGGGGACGGATAAGTTTACCAACTAGTTGCAGAGACCTGTGCCTCAGGCAGGGATTTGGGTGAGGGGGTTGCTCAAAAACTGGAAAACAAAAAGGGACAGATNTGAGGGGGTTGCTCAGGGATTTGGGGGAGGGGGTTGCTCAGGAAAACTGGAAAACAAAAAGGGACAGATACAAAAATTCCCCTATATTCTGGGCACACAATTCTTTGTTACATACATGTTACATATGCATACACGAGCTTATTTAGTTTAAAAATTACCTTGGAAAGAATAAATATACATGAGTTCATTCATTCACTCAACAAATAATCATGGAATGTCTACCACGTGTAGGGCATTTTACTAAGCTCTCCTTTGTAAAACTGTGTGTGTGTGTTTGAGTACGAATTCATCCAGCAAACTCTGATTTGGCTTCATGGCAGGTTTGTGAGACTTTCATTTCAGAACAATCAGAGCAATGGGGCTCAGACTTCAAGATACACACACACTTTGGGTCATTGCCAGAGGTGGTAACGAGTCTGCTGGCGCCCTAGGAGTTCACACTTTTCCTCCTGTGCTGTTGTGGAAGTGGGGGATGGACAGCCTTGAGCTCCAACTTCCAGTCCTACTACCTTTGGGGAAAATGCTGAGAAGCAGAGTGTGCTAAATCCCTTTTAAATAATGCTTTCCATTCCTAAAGCCTGTTCCCCTTCCAGGAGCGGTCTAAGGAGGTTGAGATCATAAAGCCTGCAACCGAAGAATTTCTTTTCAATGTGTATGCCAGAGAGAAAGAGAGACTGGTTTAGGGCAATTTCCATAGGTGCACACTTCAGTATCACCCTCTCACACACAGACAGAAGTGCACACAAATACACACGTTGTAACATTACCATACAATGTCATTTGCACACAGTATAATCACACCTACAAAAAAGCGGAACAGGAGAAGAGTTTTTCCTACTTCCCAAATTCAGAAACTCTGCAAGTAAGCTCAAAATACCACTTAGTTTTTTTGCAACCATTTTCATGCATCTTGACTAACTAATCTGCTTTATCAGTGTGTGCCATATCCTGGACGGGAAGCCGCAAATGAGCCAGTGGCCTGTGGCTTCGTGCCATAGTCGGTTAAAATCCGATCTGCACTCCTTAGTATTGAATGCTCAGACCCTCTGAGACGTATCAGAGCTAGTGAACAAGGCTCTGCAGGCTTGGTGTAGGCATTCGACTTCGAATTCTACAATCTAGGCCAAGCAAAGAGGTACTAGTACGGGCATTCGGTTTGGAAGTTCCCCCTCCTTTGTTTTTGGTCAACTAGGGTAGGGTGTGACAACGGAGTAGGGAGGAAGATAAAAAGTCTCAAAAGATAGACAAGCCGACCACTAAATGCCTTGGAAAATAATGCCGCTGGAGGCACGGAGTGGGGGGCAAAGGCAGGGGTGGGGGGTTGAACGTCACCCGAACTCGTCTAGATGTGGCTGCCCTCAAGCACACCCTCCGCCAACGGCCGAGGCGGGTACAAGTCTCTCAACGCGAAGGCAGTGACGAGAGGGCACTGCAGAACGGAACCCTTTCCTTGTACGGATCAGTGGAAGCATAAACCACGCGACCTCCCTAATTGCCCATTCGCTTTAGCTTTATCTAGAGAAGCAGACAACAGAGAAAATCGTCCAGCTCTATCAAGTTGCAAACATTTTCACTTTCACCTTAAACAAATGAAGCAAACGGCTTTTCCTTTTCTGAACATCGCTCTTATTTCTGCACCTAGTTTTTGGAAATGTAGCCTCGGACTTAAACGTGCGCAATCATTTTCACTGCACCTGTACAGGTGAGAGACGCTCATATCCCTGCGGCGTTGGATCGCTAAAATACAAAGCCAGGCGGCTACCACCTAGGGGTGGCCGCGAGGTTCCCTCCCCGGCCCGGGTTCAGCGGCAGGGCCCAAAGTGGTGCAGGCCGGTGGGAGAGGCAGCGACGCTGCTTGAGGACCCTAGCCGGCCCCCGGCGCTGCAGCGTGTCTGGAAAAGGGAGTCCGGCCGCCGGCCGCTCTAGCGCACGAAGCGGGTGTGTGTGTGTGTGTGTGTGTGTGTGTGTGTGTGTGTGTGTGTGCCAAACGCACCCTTTGCAGCTCTGCGCTTTCCACTCGTCGCGGAGGAGAGTAGAGACTTCTAGGTCAGGCTCAGGTCCCCACCCTGAGAAGCGCAACAGCTCCTTGTGCGACTCGGGCACGTCCGCGATATTCAGGAGACCAGGCAGCTAAGCCTGCCTTTGTCCCAGGCGGGAAGCTCCGTGCGGAACTCGGGTGGGGCTGCAAGAGGCAAAAAGAGAAAAGGTTGGGGGAGCGGGGAGCAACGCGGCTGAGCGCCTGGCCAGGGCCCTATAGGAAGCCCAGCTCTGCGTCCAAACACGCCTCTCGGACTGAGGCTTCCGCGGATTTCACACCCACAGGGACACCGAAGAGCCTTCAACCCGGGTTCCCCCGCGTCCCGTGCCCCCTCGCGAGGTTTCCGAGCAGGGGCTCATTCCCACGCACCCCACCGAGCTAATTCCCCACGTGGGCGGGCCGCGAGGGCGGCTACGGCAGTCCGCGAGGGGGCATAAAGGCGCCCTCGCCTTATTTCTAGAGGCTCCAGATGAAGAAGGACTGAGGCGCCTTGTTCACCTTAACCCAGATATGCCTCTTCCCCGTCTTCTGAAGGGGGAAAAAAGACGTCTTGAGTTTTCACTTTTTTTTTTTTTTTTAAGATTTTGAAAAGCTGCGGCCTCGCCTTCCTTTCCATTAAGGGCCTGCTTCTCTGGGCACAACTTCCGGAGAAATGGGTCCGCGCCGCGAGTTCCGTGAAGCCTGCGGGCGGTGCCCTGGGGCTCGGATCGCACACCTCGACCCGCGCAAACCGGCGTGAGGTCCTGGGCCCGAGGAGGCCTCCCGAGCCGGCTCCAGGTTAAAGCCGAGGCCAAGTCCTCCAGTAAGCTTCCCCTCTTCCTGACTTTTGCGGGTGCCCCCTTCTTCTGCCCGCACGGTGGGCCTGTGGGGGTAAAGCCTTGAGGAAGTCCTCCCTCATAAACCCAGGCTCCCCGCCGCTGTTCTGTGGAGCGAGGATCTGGCTTTGTTTCGGGCGCGGGGCTCTTAGGTTTTGCTCTACACTCTCATGGCTCGCATGCCCGGACTGCACTGGCGCTCAGTTGCTTCCCGGGCTGCACCAACACATGCATGCCGAAGGACAGAACCGTCTAGGCCCCGTGCTCCTGCCCGCCGCCAGGCGGAGGCTGCGATCGGCTTCCCTTGCACCGACTTTAGCCTTTAGCACAGTAAGGTTTTAGGAGGAGCTCTTAATCCTAAGACACGATCCCCGTCGAAAACAGCACGCCGGGCTCGGACAGTTTCGAGCCCTGACTGCCAACAGAGCGCCCAGTGAGCCCCAATCCCTCCTCGCTGCAAAGGGTGACCCCAGCCGGCCGTGGGGGGAGGCGGGCTACCTGGGCCAGCTCTACGCCCTGGGGGTGGTGGGCTGTGGATGCCCGGGCGCGGGCCGGGCAGCTCCTCCGGAGCGGACCCAGGAGCGCCCTAGCTTGTGAGCGACGGCTTGTAACGCTTGCGGCGGCAGCTGGATAGGGGCAGGCCTGGCTGCCGCCGCGCGAGTGTCCACGTTGATCAGTGAGCGCCGGGCAGGGTCCACACCCCCCTCCTCCCTTTGCTAACCAGTCCCGGCGCGGTCGTGGGCTAGAGCCAGGGCGTCTCGGAACCCGCGGGCTGGCCCGGCCCGATGGGGTGGGGAGGCGAGGACGTGTGTGTGTGTGTGCGCGCGCGCGCCCGGGTCGGGGTTGGGGGTCTCTGTAAATTCCCGGAATCTCGGGAATCCCGGGCCTCTGGCTCTTGCCATCCGCGCCGAGGTCGTTAGTATCCCAGGACCCGGTGTCTGCGGCCTCCACCCCGCCGCCTCCTCGGCTTCTGAGGCTTTGCCTTTCAAAGACCCAAAGGAAAACCTTTGTGACTGTTCACAACCTCCTGCACAGTTTCGCGCTATCGCCTCCCGCCCGACTGAGAAGGGCGTGAGGCTTCGTTCTTGAGCGTCCTTCCCCTTTGCCTTTTCTCACTCTTCAACTTCAGCTAAGGAAACTGAGCCCATCGAGAAAATAGTAAGTGAAATCCGGGCGAGAAGGAGGCCGAGGAAACTTAACAGTCACAAGACTGCCCCCAGGTGATAGTTTACAGCAATAACTTTTCTGAATAACCTCTGGTCGCTTTATCTCTTCTGAGCTAATGTCATCTGTGGTAGGAAAGTTATTGAATCCAAACGTTTACGTTAATCCCTCAAGAAAAGGAGAAAGGGCCCTGAGAAGCCTCCTTTCCACAGACGCTGCCAAATTGTTCAATTTGTCTTTCTAGCCTCACTACATTAACATATGATAACTGCACCTTCAAAATCAAACTCTCCCCTCCCCAAGGGGCAGACCTGCTCCCACCCATCCCCTTTTCTCCCTCCCTTTCTTCGTTGTTTCCTCCTTCTGAAACAATAGCACGGGCTGCTGGAGTCAGTCTGATGATATAATCCTTAAGGCATTCACGGGCAGACCAAGGGCCAAGCTATCAAAGGGTTCAGCTTCTTCTTTTTTTAAGCTGTTTACTATTCAGGAAATTTGGTAATTATTTTTTTTCTCCATGTAGTGGTATTACCCTCTTCCTTTTGATATTAGATCCTCTATGGGCCCCTAGCTTCAAGCTGTAGAGAAAGGAGAAAGATGAAGGGGCTGAATTCTGCATCAGAATGTAATTTTCCTTTATGTCATCATTGCTGCTAAAGACCAGCTGAGGGCTTCCAAAAAACAGGAGCCCCCAGAGCAGGCAAAGTCCTCATGTTTCTCAGAGCAGAAGGGAGTGCCAATTTCATTTACTCTTTTACACCGCAAACTTGGTTTTTTCGTACTCCACTCCACCGAAGTATTTTCAGGACTTCTAAAGTAGGATTGAAAGGGCACATCAGGAGGGGCAAGGGAAGATAATAACCAAATTGTATTTATTTATTTTTTAAAAGATTTTTAATTTATGAGAGAGAGAGAAAGAGGGAGAATGCATGCTAGAGAGAGCACAAGTAGGGGGAGCTTCCCCCTAGAAGCAGGCTCCCCATTGAGCAGGGAGCCAGGAAGTGGGGGGGGGCGTGCTCTATCCCAGGACCCTGAGATCACAACCTGAGCTGCAGACGCTTAATGACTGAGCCACCCAGGCGCCCCAATAACCACATTTTAAAAAATCATTTGTTTAGAATGCTTCACAGTGAATCATTTTAAGGGGGTTTTATTGATCAGTATTAATATCCTTGATATGTTATCAGGTTTACCAAGGTTTTCTCTGTGCCCAACATAGTGCCTTGCTCGTAACAGGAGGCTGAAATATTTGTTGAGTGAATGGACAAATTGGGAAGTATAAAACAAAGGTACACAAAAGGGATTAGATATTTAACCATATTCAGTTAAAAACTCCTCCAAGACACATTTCTCGAGTGTGTCATAAAAAGCAAAACTAGTTTTGCTAGACCATGTTTAATGGATTTACTTTTTTTTTGGTCTGCCAAACTGTAACATACTGAGATGAGAGACACAAGGTTCATACTTTGATTTATTCAACATCTCACATCTTGTTGGGTATATTGAACAATTATCTTAGAATAAGGTGAAGGGGGAAGACTCAATTAAGATGGAAAATGTTAAGAGAAATTTAATGTTCAGACATCCCTTTGGGCAGTGCCAGGTATCCTGAAGGATCAATATATCAATATATAGGAGTCCAGAGGTATTGAAGTTTCTGTTCTGATTTCTCCTCCAATCAGGTCAGATCTCCTCCTGCCCAAATTCTCTCCAGAACCAACATCCTCTCCTCCCTTATCTTCCCACATTAGGCTATGAAACATAGAGAAGGGAATGAGCTAAGCTGAAGATGACTCTCCTGTGTTATTTCCCCCACTCCCCCAGCCATAGTTTTTTGTTTTTTTTTTTTTTTTTTTTTTTTTTTTTTTTTAGCTGTTCCATTGTAAACTGTGATGACTGTTTAACTCAGTGAGTTTGTGTGGGTACTAATGAGGTAGTCCCAAAGGTTCCATCCACTTGGGCATAAGTTGATTTTTTCCTATTCCAAGTACGTCCTTGATAGCCTTTTTGGTAAACATGTGTTGTTTGGCAAAAGGGAACTGGGGAAGAGCCACACTTAATATATCCACAAGGGAGGTTATATTTTTGGAAAAGGTGTGCCGATTAATTGGATTTTCCCAAGGGAGCCAACTTATCACGTAGGCTCATGTGCGGTGTCAGACCGTGTAATAAAAAAAGACAAAAACCCACTTTCAAGGAGCTTTCTGTTTTCCACCTCTTTTTGTATTTTTCATTTCAAATTTCCCTGTGGCAAGCTGAGGCAGTCAAGGTCAAGTTGTTGGTCATTCCAGGGTGCCTGGGTGGCACAGTGGTTGAGTGTCTGCCTTTGGCTCAGGGCGTGATCCCGGCGTTATGGGATCGAGCCCCACATCAGGCTCTCTGCTATGAGCCTGCTTCTTCCTCTCCCACTCCCCCTGCTTGTGTTCCCTCTCTCGCTGGCTCTCTCTATCTCTGTCGAATAAATAAATAAAATCTTTAAAAAAAAAAAGTTGTCGGTCATTCCTTGTGGCATTCCAAATAGAAAGACTTTCTGCTTTCTTAGGGAGCCGTCTCATTAATACCCTGTACCTAGATGTAAGCAGAAGGCACAGACATTTAAATGCTGGCTTCCTAATAATGAATAGCTCCTCCTTTGATTCCTCACTATGTTTCTGCCTTAACATGTTCAAAAGTCTCAAATATTTGAATTGGTTGTTGGCAAAATTAGAAAGTGAACAGTGTTGAGTTTACTCCTAACTCCACCAAATCAGAAGTTATTTTCTATCTCAGCCACACATCCTGCGTGTTACAATGGTGAATAGCAACTGTCACTAAGGCAGGGCTCTTTCCTTTGATCAGTTAAATTTGTTTAAAAGGATTAAAGGATGGAAAGCTGACTAGAAAGCAATGGGGCTGATATATATTTTTAAATACCAGAATTTATTTATTCAAATTGGAGTTGTCCTTCAAAGAGGATACCCTGGGATTCTCTATCTTTTTCAAATGATTGTTCAAAACATTTTTGGAATGCCTCTTTTGGAAACGTCTTTAAAAATAGCTTACCGGCCACATAAAAGACTGCACCATCACTTTCTCCAGTATTCTTTTCCTCTTAGCCAGTTAGTATGGGTACACTTCTAGAAATCAAAGCTGCTCATACTGAGGAAGTAACTCTAAAAACGAGGAGTGTCAGGTACAAAGCAACATCTTTGCCCAGAGAAAGTATGTCACCGCAATGGTGTCCCTGTGGCAGAAATGTAGCAACCAAAGCAGAGCCCTAGAGCAACCATGGGTCAGTCCCACCTATAACCAGGGGCTCCAGAGCTCCAGAACAAAGCAGCCCCAGGAAATCAGAGCAGATTCCTAAAGAAGGTGTGCCTGCCTGGAGAGTCCCAGATATTCTGGGTATCTTTATTTATTTATTTATTTGTTTGTTTGTTTGTTTAGATTTTATTTATTTATTTGACAGAGAGAGAGAGACAGCCAGCGAGAGAGGGAACACAAGCAGGGGGAGTGGGAGAGGAAGAAGCAGGCTTCCAGTGGAGCAGGGAGCCTGATGCAGGCCTCCATCCCAGGACCCTGGGATCACACCCTGTGCCGAAGGCAGATGCTTAACGACTAAGCCACCCAGTCGCCCCTCTGGGTCTCTTTATTTGAGAGAAAGCTTGTTCCAGGAAAACCTTCCCACGTGGAAGTGTCTGAGATTATTGTAAAACGGTCTCAGAGGAGGGGTGCCTGGGTGGCTCAGTCGGTGAAGCAGCTCAGGTCATGATCTCCTTGTTGTGAGATTGAGCCCTGTGTAGGGCTCTGTGCTGGGCGTGGAGCCTGCTTAAGATTCTCTCCCCCTCTCTATTTCTCCCTTCCCACACCTCCATTTCTCTCCCTCTCTCAAAAAGAAAGAAGAAAAAGAAAGAAAGAAAGAAAGAAAGAAAGAAAGAAAGAAAGAAAGAAGGAAAGAAAGAAGAAAGAAGAAAGAAAGAAAGAAAGAAAGAAAGAAAGAAAGAAAGAAAGAAAGAAAGAAAGAAAAGAAAGAAAGGTCTCAGAGGAATTGGACTAATTTAGCTGCCAGGCCCCTCACTTTGCCATTCCCCTAAACAAAATAAACAAAACAATAAAAACAAATGCTTTAGACTAAGAATCAGACTAGCAGGGCTGAACAATGAAATTATAAAAGTTTGCCGATGGCTTATAAGTTTATAAGTTAAGAAGTAACAACCCAATGGCCAGGCACATGTTGCTTAATGCCCTTCCCACCCTGTAACCTTAACTGATCATTTATAAGTTAAGAAGTAACAACCCAATGGCCAGGCACATGTTGCTTAATGCCCTTCCCACCCTGTAACCTTCCAAAGTGCAGACCGAGGAAAAACTACCTTGCTCACCTACCCGTAGTCGCTACCCGGCCCAAGCCTGCTACCAGGGGGTGCTGGAAATGAGGGGGATCTCGTGCTCCAGCCTATACATGACCCTGGCAGCTGGAGGTGGAGGACATGTCCCCTTTGCTCCTCATGGTTATTTCCAGATCATTGTCCCTCATTTCTGCCTAAAACCCCTGGCTTGGGAACTTGTGCCGTCAGCCTACAGACTCCCAAGACCACTCCTCTTCATTTCTTGAAGATTTTATTCCTGGCCCCCTCTCACTGTTTCCAGTGCCTCTCTGGGCAAAGTCTTTGTGGTTGCACATTGAAGTCAATGATCTTTACAATACCCTAGCTTCTTTGACCTTCTCTTCTCTTGAGATCATCTTTTCCACCCCATGTATGCAATCATTCCTCAGGCCGTCCCTCACACTTGATTATCAACACCAAGAATTACCTGCCCATCAGCTTAGATTCTCAGACTGACATATCCTGTCTTTCCAGATCACTCCTTCAATTCTTGGACACCCCTGGGACCTTCAATCAACTGATCTTGCTATCTTTTCACTATTTCCATACCCCTCACAGCCTCACTTTCCCCTCTCCTGGTTTGGATGCCATGGCCCATTGTTAAACCCACTTCGATCCTTTGCCCCTTTGACCTTTTGTTGCAATTACCTAGCAAAGAGCAGCTCTAGGTTAAATCCAACTCTTAACTACAGAGAACAAACTGAGGGGGAAGGGGGGATGGGCATTAAGGGCATTAAGAGCACTGGGTGTTGTAGGCAACTGATGAATCACTGATTCTACCTCTGAAACTAATAATACAGTGTATTAATTGAATTGAATGTAGATAAAAAATTTTAAAAAGCAAACCCAACTTTTCCTGCACTGTGCCTACACTCACACGGTACAATGTGGCTAGAGCAAAATAATCAACTTCCTTGACTGCCCTCATAAATTCATGTTCCCTAGCCTCAAGAGAGCCCCTAAATGCTGCCTGCCAGTTCCATTTCATTTCCCCGGTATATTCCCTTTCCTTGTCCCCACAACTGTACTCCCCTCCTCAAACCTCCAACATGTCCTTCCTTGTCTTAATTCTCTGCCGTGGACCTTGATTCCTATTTCACTAGGAAAATTAAGGCAACACAGAGGCTTTCTACCACTTGCTTTTCTACCACATGTAAAAATCCATCTGCGTCTGTGTCCATCGATCCTTCCTCCTCTTCTGTCCTCTCTCATCTAACTCCAGCTTGTTCACAAGTGCCCTGGATCCCATCCCTTCTCACTCAAGGACGTTCCTTCAGCAATTGTCCTCTCTCTCTCCTGCATCACACATTTTCATTCTCTACAGGACCATTCTCATCAGCATACAAACATGCAATTTTCCACGCCCCCTGCCCCCTTGATTCCATATCACTATCCCCCTGTCCCATTTCTCTGCTTCTCTTTGCAGCATTTCTCCTGCAAGGATTGTCAAGGTCACTAGCTTTCATTTCCCTTTTTCCATTTCCTCTTAAACGTATTCAACTCTTGACCCCTCCATCTACCCAAACTGCTTTGATCAAGGTCGCCGATGACCTCCACATTGCTTGCTAAATCCAGTGGTCCTTTCCAGCCTTCACTTTACTTGACACAGATTAGTCCTTTTGTGGAAAACAACTTTTCCATTTGTCTTCCAGGGTAACACTCTCTTCTGCTTTTTCTTCTGTCATATTGGCCTTTCTTTCTCAGGCTCCTTGCTGCATATTTTCTCATTTCCTTCTACCTTGAAATAGGATCAGTCCTTGGACCTCCTCTTTTCTCTGTCCACACTCATATATGCAGAGATTTCTTCAAGACTCGTGGCTTTAAGTGCTGTCTCTATCTTGAAGACTCCCAAATTAATATCTCTAGCCTAGACCTCTCCCTGACCTCTAATTTTAAATATCTAACTTCCCGCTAAACATCTCCACATGTCAAAACCAAACTCCTGATCTTTCCAAATTTACTTCCCTTACAGTCTTTCCCATTTCAGTAAACAGCTACTCCATGCTTCTAACTTTTCAGGTCAAAAACCTTGAAGATATCCTTGACTCCTTTTTTTTCTCTTGACACCACAACCAATCTATCAGCAAACCCCGTTAGCTCTCCTTTCACAAATGTATCCCAAATTTGACCACATCTTACTACTTCCATCACTATGATCCCACTCCAAGGCTTCCCTCTTATATGGATGATTAAAATAATCCCATAACTACTCTTCCCATGTCCAACTCTGACCCCTACAATAGATTTCTCAACATAATAGCCAGCATGAACCTTTTCTAACTTAAGCCTACAACGGCCTTCCAGTTCCAGTGCCCTAAAGTAAAAGCCAATATCCTACAATTGCCTGGAAGGCCCTGGCTGCATAGAGCTCCAGCCTATCCCACCACTCCCCTCCTCATTCACCCTGCTCTACCCACAATGGTTTCCTTGCTACTCTTTCAACAAGTCAAGCATGCTCCTGCTTTTGCATTTGATGTCCTCTCTGGACTGCTCTCACCCCAGATGTTACCTTGCTGTCTTCCTCACCTCATTCAGTTTTCTGCTTAAATTTGACCTCAGCAAAGCCACCCTTTATCAGCCTATTTAAAACAAGCACTCTGTACGAGTAGGGTAGGGGTGCCATAATAAGAAGCCACCAACTGCTGAACAGCAAAACGTGTAGAGGCTGACGTCCGAGATCAAGATATCAGCCTGTTTGGTTTCTTCTGAGGCCTCTCTCCTTGGCCTGCAGAGGGCACCTTCTTGTTACGTCCTCACATGGTCCTTTCTCTGTGCAAGAGCACCTCTGATGTGTCCTAATCTCTTTTTATCAAGACACCAGTCAGATTGCGCTAGGGCCCACACTAGCAGCCTCATTTTAACTTTATAACCCTTTTAAAGGCCTGTCTCCCTGTAAAGGCACATTCCCTGGTCCTGGGGGTTAGGGCTTCAACACAGGCATTTTCAGGTTTCGGTGGGGGGAGCCACATTTCAGTCCACAGCACACTCTAGCCCCATTTTCTTTATATTTCTTCATCGCTTCTCACCTTATGCCTAACATTTACTTTCTTTGTTCATTTATTGTTTGTCTCTCTCCACTACAATGTCAGTTCACAGAGGGCAGAGATTTTTTCTGTTTTATTCACCACTGTATCCCTGGTGTCTAGAGCAGTGCCTGGCACACAGTAAGTGCTGAATAAATATTTGTGAAGTTATTTAATGAATTACATAGTTATCTGTCTTGTGAAACCATTTGAATTTGCAAAGCCCTCAAAGGCACTTACAAACAAGTACACATACAATAAATGAGTGGTAATTTATGGTGCAAATTTCAAGTGCAATGAACAGGTTAATTAATGCCAAAGTACACAGGGAATACTTAACTGTAAAATGGGGATAAAAATTCTTATGCTCTACATGGGTTCATGAAGATGTAACATGGTTATAGTTTGCCAAATATTTCTCCATGTGTTAAATTAGGAAAAGATTAGAAAGTTACAAGAAGAAAGACAGAAGGGGTGCCTGGGTGGCTCAGTCGTTAAGTGTCTGCCTTTGGCTCAGGGCGTGATCCTGGCATTCTGGGATCGAGCCCCCGCGTCAGGGCTGTCTGATGGGAGCCTGCTTCTTCCTCTCCCACTCCCCCTGCTTGTGTTCCCTCTCTCGCTGGCTGTCTCTCTCTCTGTCAAAGAAATAAATAAAATCTTTAAAAAAAAAGAAGAAGAAAGAAGAAAGACAGAGACTTCTGGGGACCACGTAAGCTCTCTCATGGAAGGTTCTTGGAGATTGACAGGATTTAACCTGCCCGCAACACCCAGGGGCCTGTTAAGCCTGGTCGGCCAACATAAGCAGATCACAATGATGTAATTCTTGTAACATGAATCCTTGCTGGGGTGCAATGCTGAGGCGTGCTGGAGCCTCACAGAGGGGTCCCTCTCTAGCCTGCCCACACAGTTCAATTTGCTCCCAATAAAAATGCAATAAAAAGCTCACTTGCCTCCAGACTGTTGAATACTTTTGATTCCAAATTATTTGGAGTAGAAATCCTGACTGACAGTATTTTGGGGAAGAAGATGGATGAAATATCCTTAAAGAGAAAAGGAGGGAAAGAAGGAAATAAATCGGTTGTATCTTATCAAACTGGATGGTAGTTTCAAGACACTGCATGATTTTAAAAACATGTAAGCCAGGGCTGAAGTGACTTCTAGCAGCAAATGACTTTGTTTCTAACAGTGGGTGAGGAAATTAACCCCTTTCTTCTAAAGATGCACAGGGCTTTGAGCAACACTAACTGCTACCTCTTATCACAAAGAGTCCAGCATTCCTAAGTTCGGCAGTTTGGGGATGTACTAACACTTACTTAAAAATTTTTTAAAAGGTCGTATTTATTTATTTGAGATAACGAGTGAGCGAGCAAGAGGCAGAGGGAGAGGGAGAAGAGACTCCAAACTGAGCGGGGAGCCCGATGTGGGATTCACTCCCAGGACCCCAGGATCATGACCTGAGCCGAAGGCAGACACTTAACCTATTGAACCACCCAGGCGCCCCTAACACTTATTTTATATGTTAGCTCTATCTAAAGTGTTTAGCTCCAATGCCAAAAGCATAAGAACAGTTTGCTGTGTTTAGTAATAATATTTTATGTAGCTTTTGGATTATCTACAGATTTCAATGATCTGAATCATCTCTTGTTAAGAATAATAATGGCAAACTGATTTTAATCTGAAACAACAAATTCTTTTACAAATTGCATCCATTGTCCCCTTTATTTCCTCTACCTTTATCACCCATTAAATCTGAAGGGTGTACAGGTTTTATACAAAACACACTAAGTTCAAGAGTCTTTATTCTCGGGCATTCTCCTTTCTAGCGCATCACTGATACAACATTGGTCTTAGTCCAGTCTAGCTTAGAATTCTGAACACTGAAGATTATGATGATAAGGGTGGTGACAGCAAAGATGGCACTTAACTTTAATAATATTGATGTCAGATACTTTCAGAATAATTTGAATGTTCCTAACTTGTGCTTAATGTAATTTTGTGACTTTCTCACCTATGACTTTAATCCATGCTCAACTGTTTTTATTTCTAGACCATATAATTCTTTATAGGGTAATAAGTACTGTACTTTTACTACCCACAGCATAAAATAACTCCCTCTTCTTTTCTTTCTTGGCTTCAGGAGATCCTCATCAATTCTAATATTGATGATCAAATCTTTGTTTACGCTATTACAAATAGAGCTTTAGTTACTTCCCCCTTCAGGATTTGCATAGACCTGCATGACCTAAATTTTTAGGCTGTCTATCAACAATCACATTTGTAAACAAAAAACAATCTAAGCTAAATTATTTTGAGTTAATCTGATGAAAAAAGAGAAGCAGACAGAAAATAGCAGACAGTCAAGGCAATAATTTTGCTTTTATGACTGATTATCTATTTGCACCTTTTTCCCTCAAATACAAATTCCTTGAAAGAGGCCATTTTTTATTCTTTTTTTTAAAGATTTTATTTATTTATTTGACAGAGAGAGAGACAGCCAGCGAGAGAGGGAACACAAGCAGGGGAAGTGAGAGAGGAAGAAGCAGGCTTCCAGCGGAGCATGGAGCCCGATGCGGGGCTCAATCCCAGGGACCCGGGATCACGCCCTGAGCCGAAGGCAGATGCCCAATGACTGAGCCACCCAGGCGCTCCCCCCCCTTTTTTTTTCATTTTTTATTCTTTTTTTATGCCCCAGTACAGTGGCTCTTACACATTAATGTGCATCCAGGTCACCTGAAGGGTTTGTTAAAACCAACTGCTGAGCCCCACCCCAGACTTTCTCATTCAGTAAGTCTGGGGTAGAGTTTGTGGGTTTGCATATCTAACAAGTTCCCAGGTGAGGATGATGACCCTGGTCTGGGAACCATACTTTGGAAAACACTGCCTCACCACATAGAAGACTCTCACAAAATGCTGGTTGGATTGAACTGAAATAACCCAACTGGAAGGAAGACATAAGACAAAGAGTCTAGTAAGATTAGCGTATTGGTTGGGATAATAGCTAAGATACTATTACAAAGAGATCTCAAGATAAAGTGGCTTAAATATAATAAAAGTTTATTTTTCACATAACAGTCCAGAGTTAGGTAGGGCAATCCAGGGACCCAGGCTGAAGGGTTGACTCCCCCATCTTTCTCTTGTGGTTTCCATCAATGGGCTCAACAGGCTGTTCCAGTAAGTGTATATGTGTGTGTGTGGGGGGGGAAAGGAACTTCCTTTAAAAGAAATGTGTCTTGGAAATTGCACGTAGCATTTTGCCCATATCCCATTGGCTAGAACAAATTCACAGAACCATCGCTTGCTGAAGGGTAGGCTGGCAAATGTAGTCCCTACTTGGCACTACATTCTCTGCTAACACTAAGGGAGAGGATTCCATCACTAAAAAGGAAGGAGAGATGAGATACTGGAGCATGGTAAGGAGTCTCTGCCACAACAACGTGATGGCAAATCCACATATCAAGTGATGAAAATTTGAACCACAAGTACAGTAAGGGTTCTTTGTGTATCCGTACATATTGTTTTCTGGGGGTGGGAGATGGGAGGTGGGGAAGCATTTATGCCTAATGCAGAGGTTGTTACTTTGGGATTTAGATGGATCAAAAGGCAAAAACTGTCCAGTTTACCTTGACATGTCAATATGCCAGGACATCAAAGGGGCATCAGAATGTGCTTTCCTCAAAAGAATATGAAGCTATAGAAGGTGTGAGAACAGCATGGAAGCCATACAGTGGCTGATGCAGGAAGGACAGTGCAGGAACCAGCAACTGCAGAAAGTCCACTATTTGTTCATTCCCAGGGGGGGAATCCATCTTAAAACAACTCTGTGGCTTTGAATTCCCATGACACCTCATCTCCTTTTCTAGTATAGGAACTTTCTTCTGGAATCCTGCTAAGGAATAACACCTTGATCACTGGCTGTCTGGCTCTAGGTGGGAACACCTCTCCCCAGGTCTGGTTCCTGTGGTCATGTCTGGATTAGCCACACAATGTTTGGTTTTTAAAAAAATTATTGTAGGAGGGTCGCCTGGGTGGCTCTGTCGGTTAAGCATCTGCCTTCAGCTCAGGTCATGATCCCAGGGTCCTGGGATCAAGCCCCACATTGGGCTCCCCTCTCATCTGGGAGTCTGCTCCTCCCCCTGCTTCTCCCCACCCCACCCTGGGTTGTGCTCTCTCTCTCTCACTCTCTCTCTCTCAAATGAATACATAAAATCTTTTAAAAAGTTCCTCTTTTGGGGGGCAGAGAAGGCTGCTACGAACTGAGGGAACTCTAGATAATCTATTTATGTGAACTGACAGTTGCTCCCAGTGGGGTTCTCTGTGAACAGGCTAGTGTTGGGTAATCTGGTGGTAAGTGCGAGGCACACATACTTCTTCATCCTGCATTCACAGATAAAAGATGGGATGAAAATCTTATTTGAAAAAGGGATTAAGGTGGCTATGATAAGACAGTGACTATGTAAAATCAAATCAGGTTGTTCTAAATAGAGTTGTTTAAAGTCATATCATGTGCTTTTCAGAAACTTTAGGGAATGATGACTGTCAGCCTGGTTTACCATATGTGTATGTGGGTAGAGATGGGGGGGTAAAAAAAAGTTTGCATTCCATAGAGCCAAAATGATTATATCAAATACTAAATATTCTGTTCCTTTCAGAGCCACTAAATGAGTGTGACATTCAGAAGCCATATATCAAATAATTAAGAGTTAATGCCAGAGTCAATGGCATGTACCCAGGAGAGGTACAAGACCCAGAAGACTTCGGTTCTAGTTCCTATTCTACCTCTCACTAGCTTTCCATGTTCATCTCCAAGAGACATTTCTGGAGACCGTGTCTCATTTCTAATTCTTGGTGCTTTGATGGTACCCGTAAGACAGCTGCTTGACAAAGTGCTTGTTCATTGGATAGACCAGGTTGATCCACACTGAACTACCAGGTTTTTGGCAAAAAAAAAAAAATAACAATCAAATATTGACAATTTCATATGGCTCAACCTATTGTTTCCATTCTCATTTTGCCACATGCTGTGTAGATTCACTTTTCCCTGAATGCTTTCATGTCCCGGTGTTCTAGTTTCTGATGGGAAAGCCCTTTCTCCTATCATGTAACTATTTTATTCCTTCCCTAAACATCTTGGGTGATCTTTCGTTCTCATGTTCACTCAGAGCTAG
Source organism: Ailuropoda melanoleuca (assembly GCF_002007445.2). Lineage (NCBI taxonomy): Eukaryota > Metazoa > Chordata > Mammalia > Carnivora > Ursidae > Ailuropoda > Ailuropoda melanoleuca. The sequence continues at coordinate 84,928,239 of NC_048219.1, forward strand.
TACCTCTGTGTGTCCTCCACTAACCTATTGGCATATCGTCTTTCCCCTGTGCCTTTCACAAAGGAGGCCCTACATAAACATTTGTCACGATGCTGAATTACATATCTGAGGATAAGTCACAAGCCCTCTGAACCTTTTCCTTCCTGGAGAGAAAACAGAATTCCTGCCTAGCCAATAGAAGAGAATTATTGGAAGTGAACATCTGAGAACTTAAAATGATTAACAGTAAAGTCTCCAGGTCATTCTGCCTATGGGGGTACTCGGAAAAATGACAAGAGAGTGATGGACATTCTGTTTTCAGCTCTATTTCAGGGAGGAATGGTCTCTTCCCAGCCAAAGAAATTTCAAAAGCACCCCCTCTGGTTGACAGACTGAAAAGGGAATGTTGATCACACAGGGAGAACACAGTCAATGAGAACAGACAGAGTTGTCATGTTAAAGAGAAAAAGACCAACAGCCACACATGGCACAGTCACCCCCTTTCATTAGTAACACAGGCACACAGCACTTGACCGCGTGAACTGGAGGAAAATAAAGGCTGCAGGAGAAAACAAACTAGACTGTGCTGTGTGCACAAACGAAAAACTTGTGGGAAATAACTGTAAGAGCATTGAAGCAAGAAGCAAAGGTAGGATGAAGGGAGACAGGGAGGGAGAAGTGAGGGCTAAGGTCATGGGACACACAGGAGAGGCTCGTAAGTGCTCAGAGAAGAATCTAGACTGGTCAAGAAGGGGCAGACCATTCCTTTGGGCACACTGGGTAAGGGGTATCAATGGGTTCCTAACTAGGAGATACTAGAGAGTAATAATCAATGGGTGACTTTAGGCAAGTGGCTGAATCTTTGTTTATTTACTTGAAAGAGCAGCGCTAATCGTTCCTATCTTATAGCCTGATAGAAATATGAAATGAGATATTGCATATAAACACACAAAGTGCCCTGCATAGAGCAAGTGCAGAGAGTAGTACATGTGAGCTCTTACTACTGAAGGATTGTTTGGGGAACTATATGGTCTGTCTTTCTCAAATAATCCTTTCACGATCTTCACGAACTCTCCAGTTGAAGAACTCTCCAGGGAGAGTTCTGACCTGTATGTGTTTGACCTACTACAAGCAAAATCAGTAAGCTGAATGCCTTCACACAGCAGGGTCCAATGGACATTTCTGTGTTGATGGAAATAGTCTCTGGCCGCACTGTCCAACATGCTAGCCATTAGTCACGGAGGCTTCTGAGCACGTACTGAGCACTCCCGTCCCCCGGTCTCATGCTTAGTAATATGAGACTGATAGTAGGATTGGGTTTTGAGAATTAAATGAGAGAATACATATAAAGCAGTGGCTTTCGAAGTTTATTATGATCAGAATCGCCTGGAAGGTTGTTAAAACACGGATTGCTGGGTTCATCCCCCACATTTCTGATTCAGTAGGTCTGGGGTAGAGCCAGAGAATTTGCCCGGTCGTGCTCATGCTGCAGGGCAAGAAACCACAGGTGGAAAAACACCGTTCTAAGACATCTGGAAGGGTGCCTGATACATGTGACAACTCAATAGTGTTATTTAATGTTTGAGGATCAGTATCTTTAAGGTCTCTGGAAAAACAAGCAACCCACACTTTAATAGAAACCTCTAGCCCATTTTCGGACATTATTTTGATAAATGTTTATGAGTTACCTACACAGGACAAGATACCCCCATGTGTTCCAAGTGACAGTCTGTCAAAGTGGGTTCGAAATGGGGTTTGTCGGCCTGTGGAGCTACGGAACACCGACTTACCTGGCATCGTTACTGCCATGTGAAATATCTTTCATCATTTCAACTCTCTACAACACATATGGAAGTGACAATTAAAATCACCTTTTGAGGTGGGCCACCAGTTAGACGTCCGATTCTTCATCTCAATGAAAAGATTGTGTGGAGGCCTGTAAATGGTAGGTGGAAAGGAGGGAAAAGCTACCTAGTTTCTCATCTTGGCTCATTTATCAACTTCCTGAGATCACTGGCACATCTCTCAATCATGGGTATGGGTTTCGTACTTGATAAGCCCTCGGGTCACTTGCAACGATAACCAGAGCAGGATGGTCGTAAGCCCATCCTCACCTGTGCGGGCTTTGTTCCTTGGAAGTCACCACAAGTCCTGTAGTTTTTCTCCTCAGAGATTCTTTCCATGGCACCTTTAGTTCTGTGGATGAAAGGTGTGGCAAGCAGATTTAAAAAAATACACAGACACAAAAATTGGTTTGATGGATCCATCTTTAATTTTGTCATTTTCCAGTATTCATACTTTGGTTCCTTTCAAAGGAAAAAAAAAAAAGGAGCCTTGGAGGAAATACACCCAAAGAGGCTTTTGGACTATAGATACATTCCAAGAAAAGATTCCAAAAAGGATTTGAACCTGGGGTGGATTCTGGGATGCAGTGTTTTGTGTCCTTATATCTGTTCTGATAGAAGGACTACTCTACTTTCTTCCCTTAAGAAACATGAACAGAAATTCTTTGCAGGGCACCTGGGTGGCTCAGTCAGTTAAGCTCCAGACTCTTGATTTCAGCTCAGGTCATGATCTCAGGGTCATGGGATCAAGCCCTTGGTCTGGCTCTGCGCTTAGAAGGGAGCCTGCTTGAGATTCTCTTTCTCCCTCTCCCTCTGCCCCTCCCCCTGCTCTATCTCTCTTTCTTTAAAATCAATCAATCAATCTTTAAAAAAATTATTTGCCCAACATTACTAGTCCCTTATGTATAAAAGGTGATCATGGTACCCACTGACAAAAAACCTTATGTTCTCTTACAAAATCAAGCTTGCTAACGGGTCCTGGCGCTGTCAGTCAGGATTGTCATTTTCATATACAAAGTGCAGAAAAGCTAGGTTGTAGAGTGACTCATTATTACTCAGAGAGGCTGACGTAGAGGAGAGGTGAGAAGCTTTCACTCATCGGGAAAGTCTGATTGGTCCGGCCTCACTCCTATGGTAGTCTGGCAGGATAGACTTTGAAGGATCTCTGCCTTAAGCATAGGAGACAGAACTTAGGACCTGCCTTGGGGATTCTGAGAAGCAAATAAAACCAAGTTGGCTGAATCTGGATTTACTGGTTGAGTTACTGATATAAACAGGGTCCACAGTTCAGGTCTTACATTTTGAGTATTCACCTTTAAAATAATGTTTGGAGTCCTATAGATACTGCCTCTTATGGTTCTATGCTGATGGAAAAAACACTACTCTTTAAGGAGTGAAGGTTTTAATCTTGGACTTGCTTCTTACTGAGTGATACTGCACAAACTAACGCAGTCTCTGAGCCTCACTTTCCTTGGGGTAAAATGGCAACCCCCCCCTTGTATATTTCCCAGTGCGCTGGCGATGTTGAACTAGAAGTGAAGGCAAAGAAGTATTTAACTACAAACAGAATCCAGGAACCTGGGTTTTTGTAAATCCATCAAGTTGAAATAATGCAACCTTCTCAGAAGATTGTATCACGTATTGCTGAATTAAACAAAACAAAACAGTATTTATTGGGATAGTCAGTATGGTTTCATCGGGAAGAGTTAAGCAGCTTAAATACATTTAGGCAGGTACTATCTTAGTGACAAATGAACTCTAATAATCAACTTATTATTACAAGATCTCAATACAAATTGGTCCAAATGGCATCCCAAGGATTATTAAGTCTAAGAATCTACAAACTACTTTTTAAAAGGGTTGGGACAGAGGGGCACCTGGCTGGCTCAGTCAGTGGAGCATGTGACTCTTGATCTCTGGGTGGTGAGTTTAAGCCCCACGTTGGGCATAGAGATTACTTCAAAACAAAACAAAAGCATTTAAAAGGGCTGGGATGCATCAAGTGAGCACCCCTGACAGTATGTACTCCACAGAGAGAGACAAATGATACCCTCATTTGCCAAATTACTGCTCACCTCAATCACAAATTCAGGGTAAGGTGTGTGCCTCAAATAACTGAGGATTCAGAGAGTTATGCCTTCTTTCTTTCTTTCTTGGCCACAGCATTTTGCTGATGGGATTTAGAACACTGCTCTATTTGAAAGTTACAAATTCTTTTTTTTTTTTTTAAGATTTTATTTATTTATTTGAGAGGGAGGGAGAGTGAGAGAGGCAGAGGGAGAGGGAGAGGCAGACTCCCCACTAAGCAGAGAGCCCGACGCGGGACTCTGATCCCAGGACCCTGAGATCATGACCCCAGCGGAAGGCGGACGCTCAAGGACTGAGCCACCCAGGCGCCCCTGAAAGTTACAAATTCTTACTGATCAAATGAAGCCAATAATCATGTGTACCAAAATTAAATGTCCCCAAGCCATAATTTTTCATTTCTGAGAAAAGCTGCCTTTATTAATAGGAGTGCGCAGGACACAACACATATAAGCCTTCCTGCCAGGCGTGGAAGCTTCCTATAGAAACCCCACCAATTTCTTCACCTCCTGGCACACGGGATGGGCTAATTCTTTGGCTTTGGCTGACCCAACCTGTAAAACCTTCTCTAAGTGGCTCCTGTCCATCTTCAGTTTTTCAATTTCCCTCTTAATCGGAGCAAATCTCTGAATCACGGCGTCGGCCACCAGCAGCTTGTAGCGAGCGGTGTCCATGCCCGCGCCGAGGCGGAGCGCCTCCTCCACGGGGAGGCCGGCCACCGCCGCGTGGATGGCCACGAGGTTGGAGACCCCAGCTCGGCGGGCTGGCTCGTAGGTCACCTCCGACGTGAAGTCCGTCATAGCCTTGCGGAATTTCTGCACGATCTCCTCTGGGCTGTCTGTTATCCTCACCGTGGCCAGTTTATCAGGGTCCGATTTGGACATTTTGGCAGAAGGATCACGGAGGGATTTTACCTTCTTCATGGATGCTAGGGAAAAACGCCAACATACACGCACCAAAACCAAAACCGTAAGACAATAACAAGGTAAGAAAACATCGCGCCAGGAATGTAAGCGTCTAGATCTTAAAAAGTGCCAAGAGTAGCAAATGACTTTATTATTACTACAAATGAGTACGGCTGACACACCATGTTACACCAGCGTCAGTGCACGACACAGTGATTTGACAAATTTATACATTATGCTGTGCTCACAAGTGTAACTACCATCTGTCACCTACAACACTATTACCCTATCTGGCTATATTCCTTATGCTGTGCCTTATTCATTCCTGTGACTTATTCATTCCCTAACTAGAAGCCTGTACTTTCCTCTCCCTTTACCCGTTCTGTCTATCCCCCCCTCTTCCCCTCTGGCAACCAACAGTTTGTTGATTCTTCTTTTTGTTTATTCTTTATTTTTTTTTTTTAAGATTCCGCTTATGAATGAGATATGGTATTTGCCTTTCTCAGTCTGACTCACCTCACTTAGCGTGAGAGCCTCTAGGTCCACCCATGTTGTCTCAAATGGCACAATCTCATCCTTTTTTATGGTTGAGCACCATTCACTGTGTATAAATACCACATCTCCCTTATCCATCACCTAATGATGGACACTTAGGTTGCTTCCGTATCTCGGCTATTGTAAATAATGCTGCAATAAACACAGGAGCGCATATATCTTTCTGAATTAGTGTTTTCACTTTCTTTGGGTAAATAACCAATAGTGGAACTACTGGATCACATGGTAGTTCTATTTTTAATTTTTTGAGGACCCTCCATACTGTTTTCCACAGCCGCTGTACCAGTTTGCATTCCCACCAACAGTGCACGAGGGTTCCTTTTGCTCCACATCCTTGCCAACACTTGTTATTTCTTGCCATATGACCTTATTATTTTTATCTGATTTTAAAAATAGTGAATACCCATTGTGAAAAACTCAAGCCATTTATATAAGTATGAAAATAAAGATCACCTGAAACATGTAATAAAACTGTTACCTTAAAAATAGTGAATACCCATTGTGAAAAACTCAAGCCATTTATACAAGTATGAAAATAAAGATCACCTGAAACATGTAATAAAACTGTTACCATTTGGTTGATCATATTTTCATGCAACTTTTAATGCATTTATACACATAAAATGTGTAATTTTACACAAATGAAGTTTATCAATCATACTGTTTTAGCTGTGCATACCTTTTAGAAAAGTCTGGTCTATTTCTTTGCTCTCCCTCTCTTTTCCTCTCTGCTCGTCCCTGTTAGCTAATCACCCTCTGCCCACAACCACTGCCCTTCCTGCCTCCAACAAATTTTAACAATCTGTGGCAATCCTTTCATTTCTTTATCCAGTTATAAAAGTATATACCAACACACACACACACACACCAGAAGTGACTCTGATAGAATCAAGATGTTAAGCTGTGTTTATAAACCAATATTATTAATAATTGCTTATTTTATGGCTCTTGCGGAAACATATCAAGTTGGAATAGGTAAAATAATAATAGGAAAAAACATTAAAATATTACCTATTGCTAAAAGAAGCTTGATTTCAATGCCCAGTATGCCCGTCTTTTGTTGTGTGAACCACTGGAACAGCTTAGAAATGTATACCAGCCTTATGCTTCTGAACTGATACTAGGTCCATGTTATACTCCTATAAAATGCCGTCAGCTTAATAAAGATGGACAGAGCTTAGGCTCAGTGACCTCTGCCCCTGCCACAAATCTACATCACTACCGAAATGTTGACAAAGAGGCACAGCTTCTTTCCTCCAGAAGATTCCAAACTAGTACTGCCTCACAGCTGCTGGTGAAGTTTCAGATCCAGGGGGAGATTATACATTCCATCAATGTTGTGCACTAATTTTTTTTTTTTAGATTTTATTTATTTATTTGATAGAGAGAGAGAGCACAAGCAGGGGGAGAGGGAGAGGGAGAAGCAGGCTCTCCACTAAGCAAGGAGCCCGATGGGGGGCTCGATCCCAAGACCCTGAAATCCTGACCTGAGCTGAAGGCAGACGTTTAACCTACTGAGCCACCCAGGCGCCCCAATGTTGTGCATTTAAGAAAGGAGAGTGTGAGAATGATCAATTCCCTCTTGCTCTATCTAGCTGATGATTCAGCAGTTCTTCTTCTTATGACTTTGTTTTCTTATGAATAGGGAAGGCAAGGTCCAATGGCTTTGGAATCTGAAGACCTTTGCCGCTAACTCGATATATGACTTGGGTGCAAAATTAGCCTTGCCGAGCCTTAGTTTCCCCATCCATGAAATAGGGAAGGAGATATATATATATATGTTTATGTTATATATAATTCATGATAAAGTATTAAATATGTTACTACATTAACTTATAATATTAATACATTTGATTTATTAATACATATTCATATAAAGTATAATATAATTTACTAAATAAATATAACTGGTAAATTATATAATGCTTTATAATGAAAATGATTATTTTTCATTTTTAGTCTTTCCTATATTTTTCAAACTTTTTTGGCTATTTTATTCAATAATCTAATGAGGTCTGTGCACCCCACATTACAGAGAAAGATGGGGATTCTTGTTCCAAATCCTGAAGCCTGTCCACAAGAAAGCCAAGTTTAGTCCCAAGGAAATTCCAAGCCTCAGTCCGTTATCCAATCCTGTCTTGGAACCCTGGCCTGATTTAACAGTCATATGTTTGTTACTTACTTAGAATGGACCTGGGCACTGGGAAGAACTCCCCATACTTCTTGTTAAACTCTCGTGCTAGATCCTGAACAAGCTCCATGTGCTGGACTTGATCCTCCCCGACAGGAACGTGTGTGGACCTTTAATAAAAGACAGACAGAAAAACTCAGCAAGGCTCCTGCTTATACTGAAATGATATTGCAAGCAGCTGCATTTCCTGTGCCTATTTCACTGTTGGTGTTCAACAAATGTTCACCAACTACAGAGGGAATGTTGAGACCCAAGTCTTTATCTATGTATCAGACAAATGCCAAAGAGACATTTGTCTACTGGAGTTCTGTTTCTTCCATAGCAGAAGAATACAGCCATCAACACCAGTGTGACAGGATCTTGCTGGGAGGGAGGAATGGTATCTTAAATAGCATACGCTCTAAGCATAATTGTATTTTAAAACCACTCCTCGTTCCCTAACCCAGTCAGCACACATTATCCTAGCCTTGAACAGATGCTTTTTACTTCAGAGCTGTGCTCACACTTGAAAGCCACTCCACCCCACCCTTCAAATCAAAGATGGCAGAAAGCTCTTCAGGCAAGAGTTTTTCCTCCCTGTCACACAGGGAGTAACAAGATCTTTCTGGAATATGCGCCTTCGTTTTCCAGTAAATTGCAATCACAGCACAATTAATATGCCACGGGGAACTTAAAATAAATGAACAAATCTATCAGTACAATGTAGACAGATCTCAAAAACAATGTTAAATGAAAAAAAATCAAGTTGTAGGAGACATGTAGAGTACACTGATACATAAATCTTAAAAGTACGTATCAAAATATATTGTTTACAGCTGCATACATAAGTATAATAACATACTGGCAGCCCCTCCACAAATCCATGATTGTAGCCACCTCCAGAGAAGGAGGGAGGAGGATGGGTCTGGGGAAAAAGAACAAAGGAGACCTGAATTTTACCCTGTAATATTTTATTAGAAAATAAGGATGTGAGACAAAATATCAGAATACAGGAGCTTTATTTATAGTTATTTTAATTCCATATATAAAATTTTCGGTGTTGGATCACGATGAAGTCCATCAAACAAGGGAAGAATTAACCATTACAGAGAAGTCTTGGTGGGGAAAACTTTCTCCTGAAGTATTGCTGGGGAAAAGAGACAGGAGAGCTTAAGTCTTTAATGCTTGGCTGGGGAGTTTACATTTGATGATATAGATAATAAATTGCTGTCATTTCTTTTCTTTTCTTTTTTTTAAAAGATTTTTATTTATTTATTTATTTGACAGAGATAGAGACAGCCAGCAAGAGAGGGAACACAAGCAGGGGGAGTGGGAGAGGGAGAAGCAGTCTCTTTAGTGGAGGAGCCTGATGTGGGGCTTGATCCGACCGGGATCACGCCCTGAGCTGAAGACAGACACTTAACCGCTTAACCGCTGTGCCACCCAGACGCCCCTTGATCAAAAGAGTTTAATGTTCCTCCTGTGAAAGCAGCTGCGTGAAAGTGAACTTGACTATTTACATGATAATTGTACATTTTGAGTGGAAAAATAACAGCTTTTCAAAACAGCTTCAGAAAAGGAAAATTATTCTCTTTTGTTATGGAGAGGAAAACCTCTTACCCCGTGGTTAAGGAGTGGTTCTCAAAAAACTGGCAGAGATCTTCTTATTTCCCTTGTGAATTACTGTCCACAGGGGCTACTGGTCCACTTAATAAAGTTGTCTAGCATACAGACTAGCTACTTTATTTTATTTTATTTTATTTTTTAAAAGATTTTATTTATTTATTTGACAGAGACAGCCAGCGAGAGAGGGAACACAAGCAGGGGGAGTGGGAGAGGAAGAAGCAGGCTCCCAGCGGAGGAGCCTGATGTAGGGCTCAATCTCAAAACGCTGGGATCACGCCCTGAGCCGAAGGCAGACGCTTAACGACTGCGCCACCCAGGCGCCCCCAGACTAGCTACTTTAATATAGTAAAACATTGGAGAACATTTTGAAGAACTTTGAAAGAGCCCTCATTATTTTGCAATTATTTTTATTTTTGCAAATTACTTCCCAGTGTTTGTTCTTGTCTATGTGGATGCATATTTTTACATAACTGCAGTATAATATGCATACCATCTTTTATGTTAACATAATAGATATTTCCCATGTTTCTATGTGGTCTTCATTAATAGAAACATTCCTGTGCTATAGTTACAGAACCATAAGGAATTTATATGATTTTGTAGCAGATTCTTTTGAATATTCATACAGGGGGAAATTTTGATTCAAGTGAAAAAAAATTGTCTTTTACAATAACCCAAAAGTCCTATGGAGACAAATCTGGTGAATGCATGTTCAGTACTTTCTGGTCAAAAGCAAGTATGATTGTTAGTTAATGAAACTAGTATTTGTGTCATAAAATAATTCTGTGTATATTTCCTAAGAAATGCTGATAAATGTTTTGAAGTTTAGAATAAGCAATAGGTTTGAAAGCAACTCTTTGACACTTCTTTTTCATGGAAGTAACACATTTTATTTATTAAAAAAACCCCTCTGAACATGAGTAATGTTTTCATATAGGCCCTCAAATACTCATGTAGTTGGGTGGTGTGTGTGTGAGAGAGAGAGAGAGAGATTCGGTATAGCACTCATTTAAGAGCACAAGCTTTGGGGATAGGCCAGCTTCAAATCCTGATTCTGCCACTCTCATTTTGTGTGACTTCGGATAAATCATAGAATGCTATCATTGGCAACTTTCTTACTGTAAAATGGGAATAATATTCACCCCATACTGTTGTTGTGGAGATGAACTGAGAAGATGTATGTATAGTGCTTGGCACAGTGTCTAAAATCTGATAAGCCTTCAAATCATGGTAGCTATGTAGGGAGTAGAATTCTAAAATGGTAAACTGTATTTCAGAAAGGTGTTCAAGGGGCACCTAGGTGGCTCAGTCAGTTAAGCATCCAAACTTTTTTTTTTTTTTTTTAAGATTTGTTTATTTGAGAGAGAGAGAGGGCATGAGCATGGGAAGGGGGCAGAAGGAGAGAATCTTCAAGCAGACTCCCTACTGAGCACAGAGCCCAAGGCAGGGTTCGATCTCAGGACCCGACCAATAAGATCACAACCTGAGCCGAAACCAAGAGTGGAGCTCTAACCGACAGCCACCCAGGTGCCCCAGGTGTCCAACTGTTGATCTCAGCTCAGGTCTCGATTTCAGGGTCGTGAGTTCAGGCCCCTCACTGGACTCCATGCTGGGCATGGAGCTGACTAAAAAGAAAAAAAGAAAGAAAGAAAGAGAGAGAGAGAAAGAAGAAGAAAAAGGAAAGTGCTCACGATGCACTGTCTATGCAACTAGAGGTTCACTGATAACCTGACGCTGATTCCAACTTCTCTGTAGCTTGGCCCCAAAGAGGAACAGTTTGTGAGGGGGAAAAAATTCCAGGCTTATCTATTTGGCAAAGTGGAAAATCAAGACCTGGTGAATATTTATTTATTTATATGTAAATTGACTCTCACAGGAGAGTAAAAAAGAAACAGAATCAACAGAGAGCAATGTTGGCTTATTTTTTCTCCCTTTGTCCCCTAAATGTTGATATTTCTAAAAACATCAGCTCTCCAGTTCTCACCCATCACTGGAGAGCTCATCAAGTTTCACGTGGGGATCTGCACATCCCTTCGCCTCTGAAGATTCCAGGGCTCTGTCTCTAGCTCTGCTGTCTCTTGGAAGGGTTAGGACTGTCTCTCTGCTTTCCTGCTAGATATTGGGACTACAGATCCCACATTTACTCCCTAACTCAACTTTGAAGAATCAACATTCCAGGTTGGCACTGTAATCCGAGATAGCCTATCTCAATTTCTTACTAAAATACCCAGAAGACAAAGAAAATATAGAAAACTGAAAACTATCAGCAAGAGTTAAAACTAAAGAGAGAATTTGAGAAAACCTTTCATGAACTGTGAAGATGAGCAGAACTCAGCTGAAAAGAGCCGCTGGTTGAGCTTCTTGTGGTGTGGAATGAGAGCAAATGCCGCCGTTGCTGGAAAGCCACCCCAGCCGGAGCCGAGGGCAGACATCCCTCTCCTGCAGCTGGGGTGACGCTGGCCCTCATCAGCTCCGACTCTATAGACACTGAGTCTTGACAACAGAAAGTAGCCCCAGAAGCAGTGGAAGCCACGGGGGCTGGTCAGGGTGAACTGCGCCCTCACAAGAACAGGGACCTGAGCTCCGGGAGAGCAGGGACTTGGCTCGCTCACCGCTGTATCCGTGACGCAGAGCGTATTCTGGCTCAGGATGGACAGCAGTCCAGGAATATGTATCGAATGAAAAAGGAAAGTGCAGAAGGTGAGGGACTGAAGCAGTGTGCGATGTGGGAGCAACGTAACCTGGTGACTGCTTTGTCATGTATCACCTCTGTTCACAGAGCCAGAGAGCCAGTGCCTCTGTCCCTCCCCCCTGCTTGTGAGCGCTCGCGTTCTCTCTCTCAAATAAATAAATAAAATCTTAAAAAAAAAAAAAGAAAATTGCTTGGTTACCTCAATAGGATTCAAAAAGGCATGGCTGTCACAAAATAAAAGCAAGAAGCCACAAAACAGAGAAAAACCTAGGTGGTGGGAGAAAACTGATAAAATGAAAAGAAAATGAATTGAGGAGATAAAGAAAACCAAACACAGAATAGAAGAATCAGGAGCAGTAAGGAGTGAAATCCTAAGGACAGGTCCTATCGGTGATCTGAGTGAGAAAATTGAAGCTCTTCGAGAACTCTGGCTAGAGGAAAAAGAGAGAGAAACTCAACAAGCAAATGGTGGGTTGGAGGACTGGTTTCCTCTGATGGAAGACAGCAGGCCTGTGTGAACAGAAGCAACAACAGAAACATGAAGGAAACTTGATGGAATTGAAAACAAACAAGTAGGCAAACAAAACAGAGTATGCATACTGAAGAGGCACAACATAGTTCCAGGAAAACCACTAGAGACACAACAAAAAACACCCAGGAAAATCTCTGAATTACAAAGGTAAAGAAAAAATCCCGTAGGTCACAGTCAGGAAATAAAATCAAACATAAGAAAAATCAGGTTAATGAATACAACACTGGAACAATGTTTATAAGGGTTGAGAGAAAAACGTATTGAAAACCTAAGCAAGCTGTCTTTTATGTGTGAAATATAAAAATGATGAGGAGGACAATTCAGTGGCTAATAGCCATTGAACACTTCCTACATGCCGTGCGCTTTGCTAAGCATATTTTATGCATTATTATTGTACGTAATCCCTTTTTACAGATGAGGCAGGTTGAACACAAAGAAATTCTCAGGCATGTAAAGGACCAGAAACAATTCTGAATCAAATCTAAGGACACAGGAACTCAAAAACAGAGATGCTGAAGTATGAAGACTTGCTATAAACACTAAAAACATAAAGTCTAAATTTAGGTTACAGTTTGCAATAGAAAAAAATCTGACCTAAAATCGGTCCATTTATAACAACAGTCTTTGTTGAAAATTCCTGGTCAGTTAACAAAATCAAAAGGGAGTGTGAGTACAGACCAAGGCTCTCTAAAAGTGTGATTGATAACCCAATGTACCACATGATAATAATTATTTACTTGGAATTGATTAACAAAAGACTTGAATATTTCTGTTAAGTGAGAGATAAACAGACAGCCGCTAGATAAGAGATGACCGCACACCTTGATCCAAACCTCTTGAGCCACCAGCCCAAGAAGCCAGTTACAGCCTCTGCAGCAACTGGCCCAGAACGGTCTAGACTCCGTTAATGATGCCAATGGCCCGACTGTGCTCGCTTCCTCCAACGCAGGACGAGCCAGGGAAAGTCAAATATACTCCCCAAACTAATCGGGGACGAGGCCCCCTTCTAGTCGGCCAGCCTCCAGCCTCCCTGTGGCAACAACCTCAAATCACAGCATACCTGCCTCTTCCTTTTTGCCACTACAAAGCCTCTCGGCTCCCCTGCCTGCCTTCAAGTCTCTGCGAAACACGAAATCCAAGCGATGGTAGAGGTTTCCCTTGCAGTAGCAAGCTCTGAATAAATAGCCTCTACTTGTTCTCAATGGCTGGTCTTTGTTTAAAGATGATCACTACTGGAATTAAACACAGCACGTTTTCTGAATCATTAGAATAGGTCAGAGGAAAGAACACTCAGTATATATAGCATGAGGCAGAAAACAAGGAATCAAGAAAAATAGTCAATACTTAATGATGTGGAAAAATAGAAGACAAAAACACCAGGATATAAATTTGGGGGGAAAGACACATAACCTGCACTCATGCCAAGGAAAAGCCACAGTGGCTGGGCGGGGGGGGGGGGGGGGGTTTTTTT
>NC_048219.1:84942126-85061902 GCF_002007445.2 Ailuropoda melanoleuca
GGGGACTCGTGTCAGGCAGTTCTGGGCTCAGATTCCTGCTCTGCTACTGACCAGCTGCATGTGCCTGGACAAGTTAACCTCCTCACGCTTGTTTTTTCTTTTTTTATTTTTTATTATGTTCAGTCAGCTGCTGTATAGCACATCGTTAGTTTTCAATTAGTGTTCAGTGATTCATTAGTTATGTATAACAGTGCTCATCACATCACGTGCCCTCCTTAATATCCATTACCAGGCTACCCCTTCCCTCCAGCCCCCTCCCCTATGACACCCTCAGTTTGTTTCCCAGGGTCCATAGTCTCATGGTTTGTCTCCCTCTCTGATTTCTCCCCCTTCAGATTTCCCTCCCTTCCCCTGTGGTCCTCCGTGCTATTGCTTATGTTCCACATATGAGGGAAATCATATGATAATTGTCTCTCTCTGCTTGACTTATTTCACTTAGCATAATCCTCTCTGGTTCCATCCATGTCGATGCAAATGGTGGATATTCATCCTTCCTGATGGCTGAGTAATACTCCATTGTATATATGGACCACATCTTCTTTATCCATTCGTCTGTTGAAGGGCATCTCGGCTCCGTCCACAGTTTAGCTATTGTGGACATTGCTGCTACAAACATTGGGGTGCAGATGGCCCTTCTCTTCACTACATCTGTATCTTCGGGGTAAATACGTAGTAGTACAATTGCTGGGTCATAGGGTAGCTCTATTTTTAACATCTTAAGGAACCTCCATAATGTTTTCCAGAGTGGCTGTACCAGCTTGCATTCCCACCAACAGTGTAAGAGGGTTCCCCTTTCTCCACATCCTCACCAACATTTGTTGTCTCCCATTTTGTTAATTTTTGCCATTCTAAGTGGTGTAAGGTGGTATCTCATTGTGCTTTTGACTTATATTTCCCTGATGGCTAGTGATGTTGAGCATTTTTTCATGTGTCTTGTTAGCCATTTTAAAACAACTGCCGGGGCACCTGTGTGGCACAGCGGTTAAGCATCTGCCTTCGGCTCAGGGCGTGATCCCGGCGTTATGGGATCGAGCCCCACATCAGGCTCCTCCGCTATGAGCCTGCTTCTTCCTCTCCCACTCCCCCTGCTTGTGTTCCCTCTCTCGCTGGCTGTCTCTATCTCTGTCGAATAAATAAATAAAATCTTTAAAAAAAAATTAAAACAACTGCCTACTCCTGGAGTTGTGTGAAGGAGAATATAATAATGCATGCAAAACTTGTAGCCTAACGTATTGCATGGTGCACTGGGTATTATACGCAACTAATGAATCGTCAAACTTTACATCAAAAACCAGGGATGTACTGTATGGTGACTAACATAATATAATAAAAATATTATTATAATAAAAAAAACTTGTAGCCTAGAGCCTTGTACATAGAATGCAAATAAGGATATTAGCTTTAAAAATTGATTTAAAGGAAAAGCACTAAGATGTTAATAAGATCAGAAGTAGCAGCAGTGATTTTTAATTTTTTTCCTGTTGAATATAAGAAAGAACATTTAAACTACATTAGAACATTGAAATGAACCAGTGAGAGACTGTTGACTCTTCCACTGCTAGACTATAAAGACAGTGAAATCATGCATCCTGGATGGCTTACAGGTCAAACGTCAAAAGCAGGGAGTTGGATCTGTTGAAGACACCATTCCTCTACTCTACTAGAATGTTCTTCCCATAGCTCTTGTACCCTGGCTCCTTTATTTCCAGTTTAAGCTTAAATATCACCTCCTCAGAGAAGACTTCCCCAAGCATACTCTCCAAAGTTGGTTTCTCCCTCTTATTCTTTCCTTTTTTTTTTTTTTTGAACTTTCCCCCCCTAAGTAATCTCTACCCCCAACGTGGGGCTTGAACTCACAATCCCAAGATCAACAGTTGCACGCTCTTCTGACTGAGCCAGCCAGGCGCCCCTCCCTTTTATTCTTTTCCACATATCCTATTTCTTTTCTTTCTACTATTAATCCTATCTAATTATTTTATTTCATTTGTTTATTTAATTGTATGTTGTTTTCTGTCCTGCCAAAAAATAAGTGTTTTGAGAGCTTGTCGGTTTTGTTTTTCAATCTATTTCTAATCCCTACTAGAGTTGCCTGGCATGTGTGAGGAGCTCAAGAAATATTTATTGAATAAGTAATCATTTCTTGACCTTTTGGCTAAGATCAAGTGTAAATATTTACTGAATAAGTGAATGATCTCATGAAGAGGGCACTAGACCTAGAAAGTTTTATAGCAAGAGAAAAACCATAACAAAATCAGTTCGTCATCACTATAGAGGATCAGAGCACGGACTCAGGAGTCAGACTACCCGAATTTATATCACAGCTCCACCAGCTCCAAGGTGAGTCATCATAGCCCAGCTTCATACTTTTCTGAGCCTCTGTCTGGAATTGGGGTTCACAATGGTGCTTACCTCATAGGATTTTTTTCAAGGATTCAATGAGATAACCAAGCATAGTACTTGAGAGTACAGCTCAAAAAACACCAGCTATTGATATATACTCATTAATATCTGACCTGATGAAGGACAAAGTGGTGCCTTGGTGTGAGGTCCATTGTGACTTTTTTTCAAACCAGGATCATTTTACTTTTTTGATAGGTGATTTATATTGCAAACAAAAATACTAACACATAATCTCAGGGATACTCAGGGCAGCGATGCTGATATGGATAGAAAATGTCTTTGACGGTTCACCTATCTGATTCGGCAATCTCCAAATATAAATAGCATGTTATAGGGATTCTGAGAACCCCATAATTTAAGGAAAACAGAGACAGAATAATGAATGGAAAGGCAAAGCATAGGGACCATGACAATAGATCAAGAAGTGGTTTCTCTTCTTCTAAGGTCATACATGAATTTAGGAAATTCAACATAATGATCGTTAGGGCTTTGTCCATTGCTGTCTTCCACACAGCCTGGATCAGAAGAAAGTCACTGGCTTCATAAGTGGTAAAACCAAAACCAAAACCGCTCCTTTTATGTTTCCCTCAGTGCCCACAAGCCCGCATGCGCTCCTCTCTAAAGTATAGGAGCGCAACCCCACCTTTCTAAGTCTCCCTTCTTTACTGGACTCTGCTACTCCTGCTTGTGCTTCTAGTGAGGCTGTCGTGCAGAGGTCACTTTGACTGGCCCAAACCAAATTAGCCAATAGGGCAGGTTAAAAAGCAATTACAGTAGCCCAGAGGAAATCACAATGGACTGCAGCTAACACAGAAAAAACATTTACCATAATCAATACACTTTAGGCACATCAAAATGAATATTTCCACATGTCAAAATGGTTCCAGATCCACAAAGCAACCAAACTAAACAGAAAACACATTTAGTTTTCATAATGACTCTGCATGCGTCTTTGCTTTCTGTGAGATCCTTGCCTCTTTTCTTACAATTCTGTGAGGTTTTGCTTTTTTTTTTTTTTTTAAAGGGATTAAAAAATTTTAATTTTTTTCACCTGGTCCTATTGCTCCACTTGGCTTTTTCATCTGATTTTAGTTTGTTTGTTTCTAGTCTTTCTTCCCTCTGCTCCTGCTGCTCTTTTCACCTCCTACAATTTATCTTGGCCCTTATTTCTCATCCGTTGAGTTTACACTTTACATGAATTCAGCCTGTCTTTGATTCTGCTCACTTATGGGGCTTATTCTCTTCACATTTTCAACCTCTCTCCTCATCGTCTTCCTTTCACTTAAAATAATTTAGAGCTGCTCTTTTAAAATTTATACCCTACATAATGATATCCATATTAATGCCTTCTCTTTTTCCCCATTTTTTTTTTCTTTTTTCTTTCTTTCTTTCTTTCTTCCTATTTCCTTCTTTCTTTCTTCTTTCTTTTCTTTTTTCCTTTTCTTTTTTTTCTTTTCTTTCATTTTTTTTTCTTATCCTGACTGTGCTTCTTCCTTAGATACAACATGAAACAAAAGCCTTTCATAATTTTGATTGTTATAACTTCTGTCACATAATAATGTGTCTGATCTTCTTCTTTGGTGATGAACTCACTTTTTTCTTCTGCTCGGTTCCTTGTTGTATTCATGTTTACTTGGGATTCACCCCACCCTCTGGCAGAATTAGTGTCCAGGGGCACCTGGGTGGCACAGCGGTTGAGCGTCTGCCTTCGGCTCAGGGCGTGATCCCAGCGTTGTGGGATCGAGCCCCACATCAGGCTCCTCCGCTATAAGCCTGCTTCTTTGTCTCCCACTCCCCCTGCTTGTGTTCCCTCTCTCGCTGGCTGTCTCTATCTCTGTCGAATAAATAAATAAAATCTTAAAAAAAAAAAAGAATTAGTGTCCAGATGAATAATCATTGCCTACATATATCTGCTCACGGAGACTGGATCTCTTATTATTATTTTTTTCCTACTTCGGCTGTGTTTGTGAGTTTTCAGTGCTGCTGGGTGGGGTGGAGTTTGGTGCTGTTTTTCCTTTCGTGAAGGATGAACTCACCATCACCAGCTGCTTGTTGGATATGCCGTCATGACTCTCTAATTTAGGAATTATTTCCTGAACACCTATGATGTGCATGGCCTGTGCTAGGTCCTGTGAGAGATACAGAGAAGGTTTTTACCCTCTAGGGAGTTACAGCCTCCAGGAGGAGAGGGCACCACATGAAGCTATAAATTCTTCTGGCCAGTCCTCTTTCACTGTTCCTGGTCTTCATGAATGGCAACAGCATCAGTCCAACTCAGAAGTCAGAAATGAGGGGTCACCTGAGACCTCCTTCTCATACCCACCCAATCCATTATGAAACTCAATCCACTTTACCTCCTAAAGCCTCCTACATGCAAATGCCTACTGCCTCTATCTTCACTGACACCATCATGGTCCAAACAGACTAGGGAAAGAGCCTCTGAATAGACTGCCCAAGGGGCTCTTGTCCCCCTGCAAGTCATTCTCTATATTTTAATCAGTTCACTTCTAAACATATAAATGAGATCATCTCACTCTGTCCTGAAAATCACAAAGAGCTTCCCATTGCTTTCAGGACTGGATTATCAGCTGAAATCTCAGCACCACTCTCTCCCTTCGACACTATTTGTCGATTTCCAGGGCTTCACCCCGGAAAGTACAGTTCTGTGTGCTTCCGGTTTGCCATAGGCACTTGCCCCAGAGCTGGAAAGTGAGAGAGAAGACGCTACTGCTTGGTGTTGTGGGTGAGTATGTGGAAGGTGGCAGACGGCTGGAATGAGGTTTGGCCAGCAGCTTTTAGGATCTCATAAAAATTTGGGACAGACTGGTCTCATAGAGGAAGGATGTAATTCAAGAACTAGAAGTCTCCCAAGCAGTTTTAGGAATGGATTATCTTGATCGTCCTCAATGGCGATAATCCGATCCTCGGACATTACAGTCGATTTACCTCTTCTCTGGAATTACGAAGTGTGAAGCTTCCGACCAGTCGTCATACTCTCTATTGTTTTTGGCTGGCTTTGCTTCTGCTTACTCTAAGTTCCTGAGGCCTCTGTTTGCTCATTTTCCTAGGTCATGTCAGCTTTTGCTTTCACTATCTTCTTATCCCCTTCCCATAGTTCTCCATTTGTGTTCTCAAAAAAGAGAAACTGGTTAGCCCAGGTAATCGCTCTCATCTCTGTTTGAGCAGACTTAGTGGTACCTCTCTAAAACTTCATTTCCTTATTTGTAAAATGGGGATAATATCACTTACCTATCTTGCAGAGCTGTTCTGAGAATCTGAATAGATAACGTGTGTGTAGCAGCTAGCGTGGGGCCTGACAACTAATGCCCACCTCACGTCAATTCCTTCCTTCCCTTTGCTCAAGTCCATGCACAGCGCCTTTCTCTGGATTAGCAGCACTGCAGGTACTTAACATGTGTTTGCTGTATGTTAATAAAAACTGTGTGTGTGGAGAGAGAGAAAGAGAGAGAAACATTTACTTAATATATAGCCAGTTATTTGAAACTGGATACTCAGAAAAAGAATGCAGATGCAAAATAAAAACTTGGAGCAAATGCTATTGCTGAGTATTCTGTCTCTCTTCAAATATCTGCTATTTTATGATACTCTCAAGCTTAAGATGGTCTCAGCTTTCCATTCCTGGGTTTCATACCAAGTTCCACCAAAACAATGAAATAAATCTTTCATATGCTTATCTGGAAGACTCCCCTTTTATTTCCTCCCCTCATGTTTATTCTCTGGCCCACCATGTCCCACTTATTCCAATGCTGATTTTGACAAAAGCAAATGTGAAAGCTACACACGCTCTGTATCGACTTTTCATGAAGATGCCACATAGAGATTTGCTGGAGGGAGAAAATACAAATGTTTTTTGAATCCATCTAACTTGCTTGTTTGTATCTATCTATATTTATGATGTAAATATTCATACACATTCAGGCTATGACCTGTTTCAAAATCCAGAACTGTCTGAAACAAAACCAAACAAAAAATACCCCAAGTGCTTGAGCTGTATTATAGGGAAAACAACAGTACAAGCTAAAAATCAGACCTGGGTTTGAGTCCTGCCTCTGCTACTTATTATGAAGCAGTTAGGCATTTCTAAGCTTGGGGGAAAGCATACTGAAAGAGATGAGAAATGTACGTTAGCAGGATAAATGCTGCAGTAAACCAGAGCTGATTTTATTGTACTTGTCTGCACACTTTGGAGGGGTCCAAATGACACACATGTCCAGGAAATGTGGGAGATGTGTGTGGGCACAATCTGAAGAAGGAGGGCAGAAGAAAAGAGCCCAAAGGACCAGAGCCTACAAGCTGGAGCATGTGAGGCCAGCGGCAGGAAGTCTGGACCAAGAGCAGAGAGGAGGCAAATGTAGGGCTGTTTCTCTCAAGAAAAGGAGCATGCAGTTGTCTGTTCCATGCCCAGGATCTAATTATGGCATTGCAGGTAGACCAGTTGCTAGGCTAAGGTGGGAGGCAGTTGTCTTGAATGTAGAGAATTACCTGGTCTTAATACTTTAAATACTTTTCTCTGTTTAACAAATTATATGTAAAATGAGACCTGACGGGGATACTTAACAATCTGTCACCATAGTCCCCCTTTCAGAAAATAGGAAAAAGAAAGGTATATCATGGCATTCTTAGTATATATGCTAACCTCCAAACGGATCAGTAAGAGTTAAAGAAGGAATATTTATAGTTGGGGAATTTCTTTGCTTTCTGGGAGTTGGCTGGGGGGGGGAGGTAACTGAGGCTGGAAGTTACCTGGGGGTAACTCATCCTTGGAAGCATTAACTAACTGTGAGAACCCGCTGATGTTAGGGCAGAGTAAGGCAGGAAGCTACTGAAAGCTTGAGTTTACCAGCCACATCTGAAATAATTACTGCTTTCTGTAAAAGAAGACATTCACAACCTCAGGCCTGGCTTGAAAACAGGGAGAGTATGTGTCAGATTTGGGGATCTGGAGCTACTTTTGCCAATGTCAGCCTTTTAAAATGTTGCTTGTACTCTTGAAATGTTTGTACTGACCACATGCTAGGTGATACCAATTCACACATCATTTGTTTAATAACCTCTTGAGTTATGCCCCGTTAGCCCCTACTCTATAGATGAAAGCAACTGCAGGATTTTATCATTAGCTAATTGTATTTTGGGCAATGGGTAAAAAATAAATGCATCATCACTTTAGTATATATGATCTTGTATTGTCCTGGTTGTTTATGTGATGATCTTGCCCCCGAACATTACCGGCTCCTTAAAGCAAGGTCAGCACGGGCCTATGGAGACCATAACCAAGCTCGGATGCTCCACTGTCCACTGACTGGCTGTGCAGCTTTGGGTAAATTGCTTTCCCTCCCTGGGCTGTGTTTGTAAAGCCAGGGAATCGAAGGAGTGCCCTGACAAAGTTCCTCCCCACTCTGCTCCATGGTATCACAAAGGGGGCAGTCTTCAAGTTTGCTCTTTTTCATAGACCTGAGCTTAGAGGATCTCGAGACCGCTCTTGAACGGTTAAGGAACTCAACTATGCTCATGTGCTTCCGTCTCCTGGTGCTGACAAACCTCACCCTTTGCTTTGGTAAAGAAGTCCCCCTTGAAAGTGAAATCTGACATTGGAGAAAATCATCACTGGGCACGACCAAGGGACAGTTCCCAGTCACAGCACTGCCTGGCCCATATTTCATTTTAACCTTTTACTAATCCTGTGCAGGATAATTAGTATTCCCATTTCACAGGTGAGAAAACATGCTACTTTGCTGGGAAATGTATTAGACCTTTATTAGACTTTTCATTTACTACTCCTGGAGAAAAGTGCTGTAGATCTCCCAGGATAAGTCAAAAGTTACTTACTATAAGTAATAAACGCTGTTAGGAATCCAGCATTCAAATTAATACAACAAATAACACACAATCCTTATGTATATGTTTTCATCAGAGTTAAAGATAGCCTGCATGCATTAAAGGACATTCCTGATTTGTGAAGCCAAGCAGCTGTTTTTCTGGCTGTTTCCATCATAATGGCATGGGGCTCAGGGGTCATACTTCGAGGTACACATACTGTATCTCCATGCTATTATCATATTTACATGCAAAGAATTCTAGTTTTCCTAGGAAAGAATCACTTTCGCAGGGTCAGGGCTTTAGGGGAAAATCAGATTGACAGTGTTTCTCCTTTTCCTCAGAAGCCTTCATAGTAGCAAGGCTTGGCTATGCGTGCCTGCTGATTGGGAAGCTTTATCTCTAGAAGGCCAAATGGGGAGCCAGGGAGGTGATGTGGGGATGGCAGGGAAGGACTGGGAGAGGGATGGGGTCAGAAGTACAGAGAGGACACGTCTTGGCATCCTCTGGTTGTAGGGTTTGAGACCTGTAAAGGACAGCATTGGCTGAGTAGAGGGATTATGGGTCCAGGAAAAGTAGGGCACCCTATAGCATGTTGAAAAACTTGCTCTCAACTGCTGATCCAATACAGTAGCCACCAGGCACAGGTGCCTATTTCCATTTAAATTATTAAAATTAAATAAAGTTTAAAATTTAGTTCTTCTGTCAACACGTCCTGTGGCTAGCGGCTAAGGTCTTGGAGAACACGGATTCATTTCCATAATTGTAGGCAAGTTCTATTGAAAAGCATTGCTTTAGAATCCAGATTGTATGCAAAATCAACACTAAAAGCTCTCGAAGCTTAATTATTACCAGGGAAGTATATATTGCATAGTGGTTAAGAGCACAGCAACTCTGTACCCAAACTTTTCTATGCTCAAATCCTGGGTCCAACCTTTGCTAGCTACATGACTTTGGGCAAGGGACTAACCACTCTGTGCCTTAATTTCCTCATCTGTAAATTGGGGATGATAGTCATGCAACTTTCCCAAGGTTGTTGTGAAGATTAACTGGGTGAATGTCTGCCAGGCACTTATAACAGTTTCCAACACATCGTAAGTGCTATGTAAGTGTTAGCCCTTCATATTACTAGTGTCATGGTAAAACATACTTCTATAATTTTGTACCTATTACTGGGTAATAGACGCAAACTGATTCACACAATCCTTTCTATATCTCCGCTTCCCTGTGAGTCAAATCTTTTTGGGATAGGTTCAAACACTCTCTTGTCAGTATGCATAAGACTGGGGGTATGCTCTGCTCCTTACCTGTACAACAGGATGTCTGCTGCCTGGAGCACTGGGTATGTGAGCAGGCCCACGGTCCCGCCATGCTTCTGTGTGGCAATCTTCGCCTGCCCAGTGAAAAGAGAAGAAGGAAAGAAATCCGACATGAATCTAATTACACCCCCAAATTAAGCAATCTTTAAAGCAAGAGAAGGGTAGTCTGAAGCTACTGTACTACCATACATCTTAGTTCATTTTAGCAACACTGGAAGCCATGTGGCTGCGTTGGCTCTCTGTGCAGGCTCAGGCAGGACTAAGGGAAATCCACTTCACCACTAGTGGCCCCGGTAATGGATCCCGCACTGCCACTGTTTCTTGTGCATTTAATTAAAGCCAGGGGAGAAGAGTCTCTAGGTTCCAAATCAGATAAACTCCATTATTAATTAATTTGACAAGTTAACATTGAAAGCCATATTGTTACGTCTGTGGAAACCTCCCAGAAAGTCTCCCACTGTGCTATTGACAAAAATGTAATGGAACCCTAAAATCACACTTAAAAAAC
The DNA here is from genome assembly GCF_002007445.2 of Ailuropoda melanoleuca. Lineage (NCBI taxonomy): Eukaryota > Metazoa > Chordata > Mammalia > Carnivora > Ursidae > Ailuropoda > Ailuropoda melanoleuca. Next base: position 84,952,189 of record NC_048219.1, read on the forward strand.
CAAAACACCAAAAGTCATAGCATTTAAAAAAGTGAAACGAAGGGAAATTTTAATCAAACCAATTATGAATCTGTCTTGACCTGTAGGTGCTGACAACAGAGGGGATAAAATGATTCCAGTGAACAGGACAAGTCATAAAGACTAAAATATTTCCTTAATGGGGAAGCTGATAGTAACACCAGAGATGATACTATGAGGATTTAATTAACGGATGCCAACTGTACGCTACGAGTATGTACCCACTGACCAGAAGCCCTCGTGATGCCAATTCCCTGCTACAGCAAGTGTTGCTAACAGGTACTTTGGCTTTCTGGGTAGAACTGTGTATTGGGGAAGATTGTGTGACGTTTACTCATCATTGCTTCCAAGGCCCAAGCATATCATCTCTTGTAAAATGATAAATGGTGATTTTGGTGTGCAGATATTATTCATTTAGTTAATAATCCCTGAGGTCTGATTGTTTCTGAATGAACTGAATAACTAAATATATAAACTTCCATGATTCTGCGGACCAAGTTCATGGGCTCCCAACTCGGGCTTCCCCAAACAACACACCCTTTGAGTCTGGTTCTGAAAAGCAATAGCTTCTCTCTTTACCCATCTTGATGTCGATGTTTCATCATTTAGGTAAAAACTTAATTCTTCTGGTTACTTCAAGTAGTTTCTTGCTTATAGCAATGAATGCTATAGGGTCACTCAAAGGAAGTTTGAACATATAATTCCTTCAATACATCTCTTTATTGCAATGTCCATGATAAAGCCCAGTTAGCAATAATCACTGGATAAAGATAATAAAAGTTTAATTTGGCAATGAGCAAATGGGAAAAGAACCCCATTTTAAAAAATTGCTACTGCATTAGATTTATAGTCTTTTTATATTAGAATACTGGGTCTTGAAATTACAAAGGAAGGGGGAAGATGTGGAGAGCATTAATATTTATTGAGTGCCTATTATGTGCCCCAGATGCCTTCCATCTGTGTTACCTTCTGTGGAATCCTCCAAATAACTGTGACCTCAGCAGCCTGGACCCCACCTTTCGACCCTACTATTCTCCCCTAATCAAAACCAAGCTAGGTGCTCTTAGATCCTCGTACAGTACCAGAATCCCTCCCTCTGATCACTTTTCACACTTCCTGATTGCTTGTGCAATTGTCTCTGCCCAAACAGACGACAAGCCTCATGAAAGTGGCTGCGTCCGTCTGTCCTGTTGACTGCTGTACCTCCAGCCCCTAGTGTGGTATGAGACTTGCAGAAGGCTCTGCCACTATTTGCTAATGAAGGAATGACCAGAGAAGGCAGTAGCATGCTCTAGGATAAGGCTGGCATTTGAAATCCATGTTTTTTCCCACAAATAAAATATCACAGTGGGCACCTGGGTGGCTCAGTCGGTTGAGCGACCCACTCTTGGTTTCTGCTCAGGTCATGATCTCAGGATGTGAGATGAAGCAGGGCTTCGGGGGGGGGGGGAGAGCCTGCTTCGGGGGGGGGNCACTCTCTCTCTCTCTCTCTCTAAAAAATAAATAAATAATTCTTAAAAAAAAAAATCACAGGCTGGTGGGAAGGCTTCCCCAGAATATAGGTTTCCCCTACTACCTAAAACTTATTATGCCACTTTGCTTTTCCGAAAGACCTGTATTAGTGCCTGCTTTCGGTAACTGAAAGAAACCGGAAGAAGATTTTCGCCTTTATGAAATGGTACTTGCTTCTTGGCTCTGCTCCATTTCGGCTTATGAAAGGTTTCATAGGATGCTCTAGTTTTAGATAGTGGGGGAAACCTGAGTTAGTGCATTCTCCAGTCAAGTGTTATCAGGAGGTCTTCAGACGCGATCTTAAAGTGGGAGCATTTCCCATTAAATTGGTAGTCAGTTCCTCTGAAAAGGATTTCAGTACTCAACATAGAGTATTTCAATAAAATGAGAAAGTCTTGGCTAAAAGTAAAATACAGTAGAGAACATTACAAAATTTTGTTTCTAATGCCTGGCAGGTAAGGATTCTGCAGCATTACCACTTAACCTCTAATTTCGGCACAGTCACTTTAAAAGCTCTGTTTCTCTCTGCGACGGGTCTGGAGGTTTCTGAACCAGCTTTTGAAGAAACCAATGGCCCTGAAAATATGCTGGAAAGCAGCTTGAAACTGAAATTCAGTGTTGACGCACTTGGGGGCTACCTACCCTCAGGTTATCCAACTGCAAAAATAAATGGAAATGAAGGACTATGAATTATCCAATTTATCTTTCTCAGTTGAATTTCCTAGAAAAAGCACAGCCTCAATTTTTCTGTGGGTTTGAACTGTTGCCTGGACTCAACTTGTTTAAATGTTAAATAAAATATGTTGTTCCTTCTCCCCACGGTGAAAATATTGGAGCCTTACTGCCGACTAATTACATGGCAATGACAGGCAACTCTGGGGTCCAGTAATCCAGAAACTGTGATTGTTTGTTAATCATAACATGGTAGGTCCAAAGTCATTACCAAATCTATCCAAAGGTCACTCTGATTCGACCTACACAGATAAAATCAGACAGTTAATAATGTGGATATTTTTATCCTGTTTTTAAGTTGGAATCCTGGAGAACCCTCTTATTTTCCATTTAATACCCTGAGGCAGAGAAGTTAAGATGCTGTTCGGGCCACTCGTGACTGAACAGACCAGGGAGGCCAGTAAACTCAGGATTCCCAGAGCAGAATGCAAAAATAAACAGGAGGGAAAAAAAAAGTCATAATGGGGACTTTGAACTCCTTTTTGTTTATTAATCAGATCACTGGCATTTACCTTCCANGAACAGACCAGGGAGGCCAGTAAACTCAGGATTCCCAGAGCAGAATGCAAAAATAAACAGGAGGAAAAAAAAAAGTCATAATGGGGACTTTGAACTCCTTTTTGTTTATTAATCAGATCACTGGCATTTACCTTCCACTGGTGTAAATGCTGTAACCGGGGTAGTCGGACCATGCAGGTGAGGATCCAACTTAACTGTGTGTGTTCAGGCACCTAAAGAAATAAAACAGGACATTAGCAAAGGCGGTCAATGGTTTCTTGCATATGAGGCAAAACTAAACAGACAACAGGTATTACCTCAAGTGGCTGGAAATAACCGAAATCAAGGTCATTTAAGAAATGACAGGCAAAGGGGACCGATTCATAACGCATGGGATTTTAGATGAAGAAGAAATTTTTAAAACTAACCAATACGTGCTGTGATGAGCCCTGGGTGTTATACACAACCAACGGATCATTGAACGCTGCATCAAAAACTAATGATGTACTATATGCTGGCTAACTGAACATTAAAACAACAACAACAACTAACCAATATAATTACTACTCTAGCGCTTAAATCTTCTTCACAATATCCCTAGCAAGTGGCTGACCAGACTCTGCTTCAACATAGGGAGAGGATCTCATCGTGTCCTGAGGCATCTACTCCAGCTTTAAAAAGCCAAGGTAATTAACACAGACACACACGCATTCAAATCCTCTCTAAATAACTTCTACATATATGAAAGCCACTCTAGTACCTTACGTGTAAATAGTAGAGAAAGGTACTGGCCTTAAAATTAATGATTGAATCTTTTAGACCTGCAGCAATTTCAAATTTAGGAATCACTTTATCATCCCACAGGGTGTTTTTGTTTTTGTTTTTTTTTAGTTTCTATTTCTTCTCTTCCTTTTTCTTTTTTTCTTTCTTCCTCCTCTCCCCCTCTTCTTCCTCCTCCTTCTTCTTCCTCTTCTTTTTAAAAAGAGGTCTAGTCAACAAGAAAATATAACCTTTTCTCAATTTGTTTTAACCAAATTTAATCAAGTAACCAAACCTGGCAACAGATGGGATGATTCTTGGGTCCAGGCCAGGTTCGAACCGATGACCTAGAATTTAAGGCCTATGTATCTCGTTTCTGGACTCTGGGGATCCCAAGCCCTTCATCCATTGTGGCTTTTTGTGTGTGTGTCCATATGATTTCCTTAAAATGCAGAGACTGTTGCCAACTCTGAAAAGTGGCCCCAAATGTGTTCTTTGTGGGTTTTGCAAAGGGAACATAAAGGAATGGAGCCGAGTCAGCCCAGGCCTATTTTACTAGCAAGGAATCACCATCTGGTGTAAGATAGTTTCTCATTTTTTTCTGAGTCGTGGAGAGGGAAGAGTTGTTTTTCACATGTTTGACAAGGAACTGCTTTTAAAGTTTTGCAAGTCACTGGGCTGAATCCAGTCATCTTTCTTCCAAGAGGCATTTGGGTTTCATTGAGAGCAGCGCTGTCCATACAAATTGCAAATTGCTAACCGCTGCTGTAAACAAAGGGCTATCAGACAAAAACAGTTACCCTGGATGCAAGCAAGAGGATTATAGTTGCTTCCAATCATCTAGCAAAACACATCCCCATTAGAACTAATAAGACAAGAACTGTTTTTTTGGCATGAAGAAGTAGGAGAAAAAAATTTTTTTCTTCTTTACTGAATTAGGGAAAGGAATAAAAATACAGAAAACAACCATGCATATGCGGAAAGAGACAAGATGACTCCTTCCCTTCGACTCAGGCTTAAGTGCTCAGGTTTGGTGATATGCAAGAGGCCATCACGTCTTCATGAAATCAAGTATTTTCCTTGGAGTAGCCTTTTATTGGAACATATAGAATGAAACTTATTTAATATTCTGCCGAGATCTTCCTGGTATTTCCAAATAAGGGGGTGTAAAATTAATCCAAATTATTCTTATACAGAAAAAGGTAGGTAAAAAGGCAAAGGCAATTTTCATAATTTATCATTAATAATTATATAAGAAGGGGTAGTATCCTTCAGGATTTGGCTCTCTTAATTTATCCATATTCATGACAACTGCTTGGAAAGGTTCAGATTTCTATCTGGGGAAAAGTGAAAATGGTATCTAAATATAGTAATTCCGACTAAATGTTGCAAAACAAACAAAATAACCATATGATCTGTTTTAGCCACGGTGGTTGGGCGGGGGGAGCCTGGAACACAGAAGGTGGCTTGTTGACCACCCACAAACAAGTCAGCAGTGGCGGAAGATTCTGACTCCCCAACTGTGCCAAGTAAAGACATAAACGTCCTTCAGTTGCAGGCAGCTTTGCCTGGTTGGTTCACTGCCGTAAAACAGAGTCTGGCACACGGTGCTCAATAAATATTTGCCGAATGTATGAACAGTATCAAAGGGTGCAGGAAGAAAGGTTAAGGACCAAAAAGACTCCATTTGATTTAGCAAGTTTTTTTTTTTTAAGTTTTCATTTATTTATTTGAGAGAGAGCTCAAGCTTGAATGGGAGTGTAGGGGTGGGGAGGGCAGAGGGAGAGGGAAAAGCAGACTCCCCACTGAGCAAGGAGCCCAATCCCAGGACCCTGGGATCACAACCTGAGCTGAAGGCAGACACTTAACTGACTGAGCCACCCAAGAACCCTCGCAACAGACTGGTTGGTGATCCAGGAAAAGCAGTTTCCTGGGAGTGGCTGGGATAGAAGCTAAATGATAGAGGGTGGGCTGAAGTGTGACAAGGAGGCAGCATACAAAGACAGATACACAAAAAGTACAGCAGAGTGCTTCAGAGTTCTGCATTGGGAATGAGGCTGCCTGGCTCTGAACACTAACTCTGCCATCTACGAGCTGGGTGACCCCGTGTGAGTGACTTCATCACGCTGTGCCCCAGTTTCTTCATTTATAAAACGAGGAACACTAGTATCTGCCTGTCCGTGCTTAGGACAGTACCCAGCACACAGCAAGCACTCAATAAATGGTGGTTATTACTATACATAACTTTTAGAAAGACTTGTTTTAACTTTCTATTTTGAGATAATTGTAAATTCATGTATTGCTGTAAGAAATAATACAGTGCAACGCAATATACCTTTTTCCCCCAATGGCAACATCTTGCATAACTATACTACAATATCACAACCAGGAAATTTAATTGGATACAATCCATCTGCCCTAGTTAGATTTCACCAGTATTACATGTGCTCATTGTGTGGGTATATTCAGTTCCATGAAATTTTATCACATATATAAGATATTTCTTTTGTTTCGGGAAGGAGAGAGACGGGAATAACTAGTAGGGGTTAGGGGAGAAAAAAATTTATTTTGTTTTTTAAGGTGGGATAGACCTGCTTTCTATGAAATGTCTTCCACTGAAGCAGGAGGAAGGGAAATAAATACGGATGAGGATCTATCTTATGAGATAGGAGTGGAGAGCAGAAAGTTAGAGAACTTCACATCTAATAGGCTCTGTTATCTCTGAAAATAGAGCAGATGGGTCAGTAGGAACAAATGGAAAATATACTCAATGGAATTGCTGGGTTTGATAAGACAGAATAAAAAATCTTCTGGAATAAAGTTATATAAGATTTGATGTTTGGTGGATGCTTTTGTGAATGAAAGAGGATAGTTGTTCAAAAAATACACTCTTGTGAAAACACTGCTGTGCATCAAGGTAAACTAAAATGTTCTGCATAAATCATAGGCTTTTAAAAAAATTTCCAGAAAAAAATCAGTTGATTGCATTTGATTTCCTTTAGTCAGGAAAAAATCTTAACGGGATCCAAAAAGTACTAAGCATAAAGCAAAATATACTGATAAATTAAATGATGTAAAATTTAATAACTTCTCTTTATCAAACACCACCATTTAAAGAGGAAAAAGGCAAGTCACAGAGTGGAAGGAAATATTTGTAAACCTATACAGAATATATTGGTATATGGAATATGTAAAGAATTCCTACAAATTGGGGCACCTGGGTGGCTCAGTTGGTTAAGGGTCTGACTTCACCTCAGGTTATGATCTCGGGGTCCTGGGATCGAGCCCCACATTGAGCCCCACATGGAGCCCCTCATCAAGCTCTGTGCTCAGTGGGGAGTCTGCTTGTCCCTCTCCCTCCCCCACTCCCCGAGCTCATACTCTCTCTCTCTCTCATAAATAAAATCTTTAAGAAAAAAAGAATTCCTACAGATTGATTAGAAAAAAAACAGGTAACACTATGAAAATGGGCCAAATGCATTAAGTTCAAATTAAAGTCATAATATGATACCATACATACTCAGCAGAATGATTAAAATGAAAAAGTCAAATAATACCAAGTATGGCACGGATATTGAGTAAATATAATACTTATACACTACTGTGGGAATGTAAGTTGGTATACAAATGTTGAAAACTGACACAAACATTTAACATTCATACAACAAATGACCCAGGTGTTCCATTTCTAGGTATATACCTAACAAAAATGTGCACATATGCACAAAGATATATGTCCAAGAATGCATTGTAACAACCTCAAATTGTAAACGATCCAAATGTCCACCCATGCAGAATAGATCAATTGTGGCATATTCATACAATGGAATGCTAGAGCAACAAGGATGAATGAACAACTGCATCCGACAACATGAATGAATTTCATAGACATAATGTTGAGTGAAAGAAGCCAGACATAAAAAAGTATATACTAAATAATTCAAATTATACCAAGTTTAAAAACAGGTTATCTTGGGGGAGGGCTAGTTAGTGACTGGAAAGGGGCATGAAGAAGTACATGGGTATGAGTTCACGGATGTGTTAAGTTTGTGAAAGTAGATAAAAGGCTAGAAAATCTAACTACATTTGGTCTCGAAGAAGATAAAATGTTTTGGTGTTTGAAACAAGGTGGAGGGCCTTCTAGAATGGCAGAGTAACAAACTCTGAAAATCTGCTCCCCCATAAGGGTAACGGGAACACTAGGAAAAATTGTCACAGTCAATTTTTACAGAGCTCTGGAAAATTAACCAAAGGCCTGCAATAATGTAAAGAGTACTTATTTAAGAAAAATATCTGAATCTCAGTAGCAACAGCATTTTGTGGCATTTTAACTCACCCCATTCCCATCATCCTTGCCCCATGTCTGTGGTAGCTATGAAAACTGGCAGCCTCACAGCCACTAGAAGGGGAAGACTGGGTTTGGAGCTTCTCAAAAAGACCATTCTCATCTGCAGAGGAGTGTCACTACTTGAGCTGACAGCTCTGTGGAAAAACCCCATTTGCAGGGCGTGTTGTTATCTGACCTCACTTAGAACTCACTCAATGGTAAAACCCCCATCCAGAGGACATTTTCCAGAGATAATCAGCAGCAATGATTTAATATTGCAGCTGCCTGAGGTGCTGATACCAGGAGGGGAAGATCAGGGGCTAGCCAAAAACTTAAAGGAAAAAGCTGGGAAGTGATATGGCCATGAGGTGCTTTGGAAAAACCTGACATATTTGTGGGCATCTAAGGGGACACACGTGTCCAGCACAGACCCGAGAAGACCCTAACCTTTCACCTCTGGCTCACCTTGAGGCCCTGTGTAAACCCCTCAGCAAAGGGTCAACAACGTAGGATCAAGGCATTTGGAAATGTCTGTTCAAGTGTCACCTGAACACTAAGCTAACCCAACAGACTGCAGTGGCCGGACATGACAGTGAAGACAGACTTTTAAAGAATTGCCTCAGAAAAGCCACTAAACAATCAGCAATGACAAAAATGAACCCTAAGTGTGTGGGGGGTTTCACTAGTGAATTCTACCAAACATTTAAAAAATAAATACCAATTCTTCATAAGCTCTTCCAGAAAATTAAAAAGAGAGAGAGAGAGAGAGAGAGAGAGAGAGAGAGAGAGAGCATGCTTCCCTACTCATTCTAAAAGGCTAGTATTACCTTGATACCAAAGCCAGGCAAAGGTATCACAACAAAAGACAACTACAGACCAATACCCTTTATGAATAGAGATGCAAAACATCCTTCACAAAATACTAATAAACTAAATGCAGCAACATATATAAAGAACTACACAACATGATCAAATGGGATTTATTCCAGAAATGCAAGCATGGCTTAACAGCCAAAAATCAGTTAGTGTAATACTACAGTAATCTAACAATGCACTATTGGTATAAGGATAGGATATGTAGATCAATAGAATAGAACTGAGAGTCCAGAAATAAATCCATACATCTACAGTCAATCCATTTCACCAAGGGTGCCAACAGAGTTCAATGGGGGAAGGGTCAATCTTTCAACGAATGGTGGTGAGATAAGTGAATATCTACACACACATATTTACAGTCAGAAGAGTGATGTTGGACCGGACCCCAACCTCTCACCATTTATAAAAAGTAACTCAAAATGGATCACAGACATAAATGTAATAGCCAAAACTATAAAATGCTTAGAAAAAAAAATAAGAGTAAATCTCCATGACCGTGGGTTAAGTAATGGTTTGTTAAATGTGACACCAAAACCACAAGCAACAAAAGAAAAAAACAAATTGGACTTCATCAAAATGAAAAACTTTTGTGTTTCAAAGGACGCCATCAAGAAAATGAAAGTCAATTCACAAAATGGGAGAAGATATTTGCAAATCATACCTCTCATAAGGGAACTGTATCCTGAATATTAAAAAAAACTTATATAATCCAATAATTAAAGAGAAATAAAGCCAATTAAAAATGAACAAAGGATTTGAAAAGACATTTCTCCAAAGAAGATACACAAATAGCCAATAAGGCTATGAAAAGATGCTCAACATCTTACTCATTAGGAAAACATAAATCAAAACCACATTGAAATCCCATTTCACACTCACCAAAATAGCTAAAATTCAAAAAGACAGACGATAACAAGTTTTAGGAAGGGAATGGAGAACTCGGAATCCCTACACATTGGTGGTGGAACCCTCATACAAAGTGACAGGGCCACTTTCAAAACAATTTAACAGTCCCTTAAAATGTTAAATACGGAGGGGCACCTGGGTGGCTCAGTCGTTAAACGTCTGCCTTCGGCTCAGGGCGTGATCCCAACGTTCTGGGATCAAGCCCCACATCAGGCTCCTCCACTGGAAGCCTGCTTCTTCCTCTCCCACTCCCCCTGCTTGTGTTCCCTCTCTCACTGGCTGTCTCTATCTCTGTCAAATGAATAAATAAAATCTTTTAAAAAAAATGTTAAATACAGAGTTACTATACTTGGTATACTGGTGTATATCAAGATAACTGAAAACATACAAAACGTTACACAAACATTCATGGTGGCATTATTCATAATAGCTAAAATCGGAAACAACCCAAATGTCTGTGACTGGCGAATGAATGGACAAAATGTGGTATATCCATACAATGGAATATTACTCAACAATAAAAACAAATGAAGTACTGATAATGCTAAGCACTGAACACATTTTGCTAAATAAAAGAAGCCAGTCACAAAAGAACACACGCTACATGATTCCAAATCTGTATGAAATGTTCAGAAGAAGCAAATCCACAGGGGACGAGGTAGATTAGTGCTTGCCAGGGAGTGGGTAGAAGGGGCAATGGACACAGGGTGTCTTTTTGGAGTGACGAAAGTGTTTTAAAATTGACTGTGGTGATGGACGCACCACTCTGAATATATGAAAAGCCAGTAAATTTACATTTTAAAGCAGTGAATTTTTGATATATTTTCAATAACTATGCAGGTGCAGTTCATCACAACTATCCCTTGAGGCATCAGCAATTCTGTGGCAATAGAGGTAACATTATTACAGGAATCCAGATTTTCTGATCTGTAGCATGATTTCTATTTTCTTCCATACAGGAATATGTGGTCCTCAAGTGAAAGCCAACTCCAGATCCTTTTGAAATGGTTAGTGGGGAGAATGGGCTCACATCAATGAAGATAGATACCAGGGCTGCCTCGGTGTTTGATGAGACTCACTTCTCACTCCAGCCCTTTCTGGTCAAGTTTTCACCGCTCCCACTCCACTGCAACCACGCACCACTGCCAGCAAGGCTAGGGGCTAGGATAAACCATTACTATTATATTGATATTAATTAATATAGTAATATTATCTTAATACTGCAAACACCCAGGTTTTTGTCCTTGATTTATTTCTTCTATTCTTTTCTCCATTCACTCTTTTTGCAATTTCATCGCATATCGTGGCTTTAGATACAATCATGGTTTTAAATACAATCTATGTAACTAATGACTTTTAAATTTATAACTCCAGCCAAGACTCTTTGCTCAACTCCAGACTCATATATCCAGCTATCTATTGGGCATCTTACGTGGATACCTAGCAGACACCTCAAACTCAACACATCCAAAATTGAATTTCCGCTCCTCCATCCTGAACTTGCTCTGTCCACAGTCGTCACCTCTGTTGGTGGCAACTCCATCCTTGCAGTTACTTAGGCAAAAACCTTGGTGACACTCTCATGCCTCTTTGTCTCTCACACTCCACGTCTAATCCATCTGCAAATCTTGTTAATTCTACCTTCAAAAGATATTCAGAATCTTACCGCTTTTTACCATTTCCCTCACTGCGCTGGCCCAGGCACCATCAACCCTCAGCTGGGGGGTTACTGTAATAACTTGCTAACTGGGCTCCCTGCTTCCACCGACTTCTCATACAATCTATTCTCAACATAGCAGCCTAAGTGATCCTTTAAAAACGTAGGTCATGTGACTTCTCTGTTCAAAACCCTGCACTTCTCATTTCCTCTGAGTAAAAGCCAAAGTCCTCACAATGGCATATCAGACCAGGCACGATCATCTCCCATTCAACCCTGTAATGTCTGTGGTTCCAATCCCCCACCCCTCGCCCTTTGCTTCCTCTCCTCCAGCCATGCTGGCTTCCTTGTACTCCCTGAACACACCAGGCATGTTCCCACCTTAGGGGCTTTGCACTGGCTCTTTTCTGTGATCGGGATTCTCCTCCCCCAGATATCCATGTGGCTAATTCCTTTTCCTTATCTTTGCTCAAATACGTCTTATCAAGGGGCCTTTCCCAGACCTCACTGTTTAAAATAACAATCTGTTTCCCTCAATGCCACTCTTAATATCCCTTAATTTTTTTTTCTGTATAACTTATCACCTTCTAATATACCTTATGTTTGGCTAATTTATTATAGTTATTATTCATATTGTGTCACCCCAACAGAAGGTAAGTACCATGGTGGCAAAGATTTTTGTCTATTTTCTTCACTGATACAACATGAGTACCTAGCAGAGTATCCAAGACATGGTAAATGCTCAATAAATATTTGTTAAGTGAATGCATGAATGAAATTAAAGATTTATTAATAGGGAAATGTCTAAATAAAGTGTGGCATATTTATATAATAGCACACTATACAACACATAAAAGAAATGAACTATAGTTATGTGTATAAACATACTGTTGTATGAAAAAAGAAAATTGCTAAAAGGTACTCCAATATGGCATCACTTACATAATTCTTAGAAACCACACAAATAAAAATATTATATATTGTTCATGAAATTACAGGTGAAAACAGGTATCACAAATTGGCTAGATCGATACACACCAAATCCACGATTTTGGTTGCTTGGGGAGAGAGAAAAGGGATGCAGCGAGGAGGGGTACAGGGGGTAGGCAAGGGGAAGGATTAAACGGGCCTTCACCTTCATAATTATTTTTTATTATAATTATTTTAATATAAGAAAGTCAAGCAGGGGCGCCTGGGTGGCACAGCGGTTAAGCGTCTGCCTTCGGCTCAGGGCGTGATCCTGGCATTGTGGGATCGAGCCCCATGTCAGGCTCCTCTGCTATGAGCCTGCTTCTTCCTCTCCCTCTCCCCCTGCTTGTGTTCCCTCTCTCGCTGGCTGTCTCTACCTCTGTCGAATAAATAAAATCTTTAAAAAGAAAAAAAAAAAAAAGAAAGTCAAGCAAATATGACAAAATGTTAACAATATTCACCCTTGCTGTTGGAAACATGAATGTTTATTACATTATTCTCTGTATTTTGCTGGATTTAAATTTTTTTTTCAAAAATATTTAATTAACAAAGAGTATGGAATACCATGATTCCCAAAGCTATAGCTGCTAGGTATCAATCAAACCCACTCAAACAATTAGCTGGTTCAGTAAATACTGGATCCAATGTCCAAGATACCCACAGTGTCCCTTATAATTTTACTATTTCCCATATAAACATTATCTTCCCAGGAATCAGGTCCTATAAATTTTGGTTAGAACACCTGGAAGACTATTCAGACTCACAAATGCCCATTTATCGTATCCTCTTGAAACGAGCAATTTCATGCTGAGTTATTTTTATTGGACTCCTGTCGTCCCCATGACAAATCCCCTTAACAGAACCTTGTTTGGGGATCTGATCTTAATTAAAAGAATTATGTTATCAATAATAAACTCTCACCCACTCTCTTCTGTCAGTATTTATGCTTCCAATGACCATCTCTGTGTATACATTTGGATTTTTCTATACTTTTTTTTAGTCTAATACTTCCAAAGCTAAATAAATAGCTTCTATCGGCCTGCTGTTAAGTCACCCCCATTTAAATTCTATTGCTTATTGTGTATATGTGTACATATGTTTTTAAAAAATCTATTGCATTATACCAGTAAGCTATTTCTAAGCTAGGCTGAGTAACAAATAACCCCAAATATAAATGGCTTACAGTAATGGTTTCTTTCTCATACAAATTACATATTGGTAGCTGTAGGCTGGCTGTAACTCTGCTTTATACACCTTCTCATTCCAAGACCCAAACCGAAGGAGTACTCTTTACCTGGAACATGCCATTCTTAAGCTAGAGGAAAAGAGCAGCAGTGTTAACATGGAATTGCTTCTAAACATTCTGCTTAGGCATTGTGTACAAAATGCCCAATCACTTTCCACTGGCTAAATCAAGTCATATGGATGAGCCCAACATCAGTGGAGTAGGAAGAGACACCATCTTACAGGATGCACTCACAGTCACATGGCAATGGATGAGGACATATAATCCTCATACATGGGGGTTAGCAAACTACTGCTCACAGGCCAAATCTGGCCTGTGGATTATTTTTATTCAGCCCATGTTTTTTACATCTTTAAAGGGTAGTCAAATAAAAGAGAGAGAGAGGTGGGGGAGAAGGCAAAAGAGACGGAGTTAAAGGAGAAGAGGCAGTGGTGACAGAGACTGCATGTGGCTTGCAAAGCCTAAAATATTTACTATCTATGCCTTTACACAAAAGTTTGGCTGATCTCTGTTCTTACAGTAAATGAACATGAATAATTAAAACAATCACAATCTACCACAAGCAACTCCCAAAATTAGCTACCTTGAGGAAGGATAAGAGATTTGATGGCAGACAGTTTATTTTTTTGGTAAATTTATTTTTTTAGTAAGCTTCTATTTTAAATTTCTATGTGGGTATATCTGATAGCCCTGGGAATTTAGGTCCAACAAAATAATGGAGGGTTTTTGGGCTACATCAAAATTAAAACCTTTTTTTCATCAAGAACACAATCAAAGTATAAAGGCAACCTACAAAATGGGAGAAAATAACTCCTACACCTCAACAAACAAACAATCTGATTTAAAAAATGGGCAAAGGACTGGAATAGACATTTCTCCAATGAAGATACTCAAATGGCCAACAGACATATCAAAAGATGCTCAACCACACTAATCATTACAGAAAGGCAAATTAAAACCACAATGTGATATCACCTCATATCCATTAGCTTGGCTGCTATAAAAAACAAACCAAAAATACACAGAAAATAACAAGTGTTGGTGAGATAGAGAAATTGGAACCCTTGTACACTGTTGGTGGGAGTGCAAAATGGTCCAACTGCTACGGAAAACAGTAAGGTGGTCCTCAAAAAATTACAAATAGAATGACTATATGATCCAGCAATACCACTTCTGGGTATATATACAAAAGAATTCAAAACGGTCTCAAAGAGGGGCGCCTGGGTGGCACAGCGGTTAAGCATCTGCCTTCGGCTCAGGGCGTGATCCTGGCGTTATGGGATCGAGCCCCACATCAGGCTCCTCCGCTATGAGCCTGCTTCTTCCTCTCCCAGTCCCCCTGCTTGTGTTCCCTCTCTCGCTGGCTGTCTCTATCTCTGTTGAATAAATAAATAAAATCTTTAAAAAAAAAAACGGTCTCAAAGAGATGTTTGTACACCCATATTCACAGCAGCATTGTTCACATTAGCCAAAAGGTGGAAGTGACCCAAATGTCCTTTGACAGATAAATGGATAAACAAAATGTGGTATTATATACATATAATGAGACATTATTCAGCCTTAAAAACAAAAGAAATTCTGACACATGCTACAACATAGATGAACCTTGAGGACATTATGCTAAGTAAAATAAGCCAGTCACAAAAGACAAATACTACATGATTTTACTTATATGAATTACCTGGAGTAGCCAAACTCATAGAAACAGACAGTAGAAAGGTGGTGGCCAGGGACTGGGGGAGGAGGGGAATGGGAAATTGTTTAATGGGTAGAGAGCTTTAGTTTTCTTAGATGAAAAGTTCTGGAGATTGGTTGCACAACAATGGGAATATATTTAACACTTTTAAATGGTACACTTAAAAATGGTCAAGATGTTAAATTTGATGTGATGTGTATTTTACCAGAATTTTTTTAAAGGCTATGTAAAGAAAAAAATATAGATCAAACCTATTTCTCAAGGTAGGAAAAAATGGCTAATTTTATGTTATGTGAATCTCACCTCAAATTATTTTTAAACATCAGGTGGAGGAGCAGGTCAGAGGTAAAAAGGAAATCTCTGGCTTCAGATATGTTAAAGTTGAGATTTGGAAAAGATATCCAGATAGAGATATCTAGAAGGTAGCTAGAAGTGCAAGTCTAGAATTAAGGAGATAGGTCAGGGCTAGTGAAAAAGGCTGGGAGAGAAAATGGCTGAAAGTTATGGAAGAAGGTAAGACTTCAGGAAGGTGGAATACATATAGAGAGAGAAATTTTTATCTCAGGACAGAAATTCTAGGGAATTAAAGGAGAGGAGTCAATAAAGGAGACAAATGAACTATCAGAGGAGTAGAAGAAAAATATGTTCTTGACATATCATTGGAGTCAAGAGAAAATCCTAAAAGGAAGAAGTGGTCAATATATCAATGCATCAGAGAAGTAAAGACATTTAAGAATTAAGAAAAGACTAAGCCCAGGTAAGAGGTCACACGGTGTTTCCTTAAAAACACAAACACTTAATTGTGTTCTTAATCCTGTGATATAACACAAAGAAGTAGAAAATGTGTTTGTAGGGGTGCCTGGCTGGCTCAGTCCATGGAGCCTGCGTCTCTCTTGATCTCAAGGTTGTAAGTTCAAGTCCCACACTGGGTGTACAGATTACTTAGAAATAAAATCTTAAAAGAAAAAATGAAAATGCATTTGTAAAAGATGCCTGTCCTAGGTATTTTTTGTTTGTTTTGATTTGGATAAATAATGTTTAGACAAGGAAAGACATCAATTTCAAAACAAAAATAATGAAAATCTTACATTATAAGATGGTTTTCATATCCTTATTTTAAGCTCTTTTTAGTTCTTGACTAAAATTTCCTGATATTCTTGGCAGTTAAAATCCCTTCAATCTAATTCAAAGCACTGCCCTAAGCAAACTTTCTCTTTCATACTTTCCTTGGAGTGGGGTCAACAGTTGCAACACTTGGTTTCCCAGCGCTTCTGGCTAGTTTAGAATCTATAACATTTGAAAAGCATAGGGAACATGCTACAACAACAAATCAAACAATTAGTTTACATACTAAATTTGTGAGCAGTTGGCTTCTTGGTTTCACTATGAATGGATGACTAAAAGATCATATGAAATTTTCATGCCATATCTATTTTGCCTGTGTCATTTAAAGTGTCTGAATGACAGCTACATTGAAATATCTGTAGTGTTCCTACACAATTCCAAGGGCTTCTCTCTTTTTTTCTACTTGATATAACAATATCCTAAGTGCCTACTTATTTAAAATTTTTTAAAAATATTAAATCGACTTTGATGAGGCATAATTTACACACAGTAAGATGGACCTATTTTAGCTGTTCAGTCCAATGAGTTCTGACACATCTACACACATGTGTAACCACTATACCAATCAAGACACAGAACATTTCAATGTCCCCCAAAAGTTCCCTCATGCCCCTTTGCAGTCAATCCCTCAGCCCTGCTCCTGGAGACCACTGTTTTCCGTTATTATGGATTAGTGCTGACTGTTCTAGAATATTACATAAACGGAATTATATAATATGAACTCTTCTGTGCTTGGCTCCTATCAACATAATACTTCTGAGACTCTGTATAGTTACAAACTCCTTTTTCATTGTTGAATAGTATTCCAGTGACCAAATAGTCTATAATTGTTTATCTACTCACCAGTTGATGGATGCGTGGAGTTTGGGGGCTATTATAACTAAAATACTATGACCATTTCTGTACAAGTCATTTTGTAGACAATGTCTTAATTTCCCATAGGTAAATACCTAGGACTGGAATTAGTGGGTCATGTGGTAAGTATATGTTTAATTTTGTAAGAAATTGCTATTTTATACTCTTGTCAGCAATGTTTGAGAGTTTGAGCTGCTTCATATCCTTACCAAAATTTAGTATTGCCAGTATTTTTAATTTTAGTCATTCAAGTGGGCGAAATGGTTTATCCCCATGGTTTTATTTTGCATTTCTCTGATGACCGTGATGTTGAATTTTTCACGTGCTTACTTCTTCATTTGTGAAATGTCTGTTCAAATATAGTGGCCAATTACAAAATTAGGCCATCTTATTATATTGTTGAGATAAGAGTTCTATATACATTTGGACACAAAGTTTTGTCAGGTGTACGTGTTACACATATTTTCTCTTTATGGCTCACCTTTTCATTTTCTTAGTGGTGTCTTTTAAAAACTAGAAGCTTAATCTTTTCATGAAGTCAAACGTATCAACATTTTCTTTTAAGTTAAATGCCTTTTGTGTACTTTCTAAGAAATCTTTGCCTACCCTCAAGGTCTAAAAGATTTTCCCCCATGAACTACTCTAGAGGTTTTATAGTTTTCACTTTCACGTTTAGATCTATGGTAGTTTTCAGCTGATTTGTTGTGAATGGTGTGAGGTAAGAGGCAAGGTTCATTCCCTCCCCCCATATAGATATCCAGTTGGATAACTAACACCATTTGCTGAAAAGACTATCCTTTCCCCCACTGAAATGGTTTGACACTTTTGTTGAAAACATTTGGCTTCTGGATGTGGGTATACTTCTGGATTCCTTATTCCTTTCCATTGATCTATTAGTCTATTCTTATATCAAGACCACACTCTCTTGACTACCATAGCTTGACAGTAAGTCTTGAAGAAAGGTGGTATAAGTCCTTAGAAAGAAAACTGTGTTTTCTTTTCTAAATTGTTTTGGCTATTCTAAGTACTCTCTGTACTGCTATATTCATTTCAGATTCAATTTGTCAATGTCTACAACATTTTAATTAGTATTGTAATGAATCTATGGATCAAGTTGGAGAGAACTGATATATTAACAATATTGAATTTCCTATCCAAGAACAAGCCTTCCACCGACGGTACTGGCTGAGTGCTCTTCATTAATCTGCTAGGGCTGCCATCATGAGATACCACAGACGGGGTGGCTTAAGAAACAGAAATCTATTGTCTCACAATTTTGGAGGCTGGACGTCTGAACTCAGGGTGCCTGCGGGGTCAGGTTCTAGTGAGAGCTCTTCCCCTGGTATTCAGACAGCTGCCTTTCCACTGTGAGCGCACATGGTAGACAGGGAGTAATCTCTCCCTTCCTCTTCTGTTGGTGGGAATGTAAATGGGAATCCCAATTTGGAGAGCAATCTGACAATATCCAGTAAGGCTGATGATGTATATGTCACATAATATCCTTATGACTCCACTTCAGGTATGTATAACTAGAAAAGTCTTTCATGTGTCCATAAAAAGCATATGCAAGTTTGCTCACTACAGTATTGTTTACAATAACAAAAAAAATCAGAGAAAAAAACCCTAAATATTCTTTGCTGGGAAAATGGATACATTGTGATAGAACCAGACAATGGAATGCTGTAGAGCGGTCAAAATGAACAAATCTCAGCCAAGCAATGCTGCACGGAAAAATACAGATGCAGGAAACTATGTGCATTAAGTTTTAAAACATGCAAAATTAATAATATGGACTGTTACAGCCAAATCCTCTGCAATAAAAATATAAACACATACATTGGCGGGGCGCCTGGGTGGCTCAGTTGGTTAAGCATCAGACTTCACTAGGTGGTGATCTCAGGGTCCTAGGATCAAGCCCCGTGTTGGACTCCTCACTCAGTGGGGAGTCTGCTTCTCCCTCTGGCCCTCCAACCCCCAAGCTTGTGCTCTCTCTCTCAAATAAATAAATAAAATCTTAAAAAAAAATAAACACATACATTGGAATGATGAGTATCAAATTCAATACAGTGGTTACCACGTGGAATGGGATTAGAGAGAACAGAAAGTTTCCACTATACTTGTAATGTTTTATTTCTTTCTTTTTGATTAACATATAATGTATTATTTGTTTCAGGGGGACAGGTTTATGAAGCAAAACTAAGCAACTATGAAGCAAGTATGCCCAAAGGTTAATATTTCAAAAAGCAACCATTCATCCTCCTGCTTTTCTGAATATCTGAACTATTTAAGAAGGTCCCAAAAAACCTTCCAGCGCTTAACGTTTTCAGAAAACATTTTATTATTGAGTGTGACAGTAGGAACTGTCATTAATTTGACCTCCACTTTCCAATTCCACTCCACCCTTAAATCTTTACAGTATCAAGAAGCCTGGGGTGAGGGGTGCCTGGGTGGCTCAGTTGGTTAAGTGTCTGCCTTCGGCTCAGGTCATGATCTCGGGGTCCTGGGATCGAGCCCCACATTAGGCTCCCAGCTCAGCGGGGAGCCTGCTTTCTCCCTCTGCCTGCCGCTTCCCGTACTTGTGCACTCTCTCCCCCACTCTCTGTGTCAAATAAATAAATAAAACCTTAAAATAAGAAAAAAGAAGACGGGTGGGAGCAGTATTGTATGCAGCAGGGTAGGTAGGGGTAGGGCGAGAGAAAAGGGTATTATTTACTAGTACTATATGTCATATTATTCAAATATCCCTGTTATAGACACTAAAACAGGGGTTCAGAGAACTTGCCCAGTGTGTGACAACAAGAAGAGGTCACAGTGAGATTCAGGTCAACTCTATGCGGCTGTAAAACTTGTGCTTTTTCCACTCTTGCTCTGATAATAAACCAGAACTCTTCTTGCAAGTATTAAGATATGACATTATCCTGTGGCCCGGGACGGAGGCAGTGAAACTACTCTCACTTGCTCAGCGAGTCACACAGGACTACAGATGTAGGCAAGGAAAGTGGTACTAGTGGAAACTTCTTAGAGAAAGAAATACATGAGGAGTTTGGTTGTATAATGATTTTCCTAACTTCTCTTTATTATTTCTGCCATGGGCCATTTGGATCCTTTGTCTCTCCCAAGATACTTCGGAGAAAATGCCAATTTTACAAATTGATTCCTCAAGTCCATTAATCCATGTGGACGTTTGTTTGCTTCTTTTCTTCAAAATTTTTAAAATTTATTTTTTAAGTAATCTCTACACCCAACATGGGGCTCGAACTCACAAACCTGAGATCAAGGGTCTCGTGCTCTACCGACTGAACCAGCCAGGTGCCCCTTCTTCCTTTCTATTATGAGTTGTATGTTGCACCTATTGTTGGTCGCCTAACAACTATGAGAGTCCAACAAATAAAAATCTGTACTCAAAGAGGCTTCCAAAATTCCTGAGATGAGTGAAAACGTGATACTGTCTGTCCAAGTTTAGGTGCTGCTGGTCTCACACCTCTGAGATAAGGGACATGGGTCAGGTACAGCGTGTGTTTGTATACAGTGAGCCGGGACTCATGTGAGAGCTTGCTTATTATTTATTATTATCCATTATTATTATTCTTGATTTGAGTTTCCTGGAAAACAAAACATAACTCTAATTAGAGAATGAAGCCACCTTCCAAGGCTGCAGATTCCATTCTCCTCCCTCAACTCTTCCGCGGACAGTTCTGGATGCTCTGTAACACGGTGTCCGCTGGTCAAAACTGTCCTTTTCTCCTAGCCTCGGCACAGAGCCAGCGCCCAGAGCTATGAACTCCAGCTTTTATCTTCCATCTGCACGGTGATTAGTTCACAAGGAAAGTAACAACTAAAGATGTGGAGATGTGCACCTCGGAGACAGCTGTGGGAATCAGACTGGATGTGCACGCAGGTCTGCTGGAAATAAAAGACCATTGACTTTGGCATTGGGATGGAAACCCCTGCCAAACACACACAGGCAGGCGTGCACTCGCGCTTGCTCGCTCTCTCTCTCTCTCTCTCTCTCTCTCTCTCTCTCTCACACACACACACACACACCTTTCAGAGGAGAGGCTCTGTAAAATTTCCCACATATGGCAAACATATTTTAGGGGAAGCACCATGACTAGAGGCCAGTGGGAGAGAAAGAAAAAGAAAATAATGAGAAAAATCTTCAATAAGTCTAAATTGTTTCAGTCAGACTGCTGAGAAAGAATGCAAAGGATTGGAGATGAAAATTATTGGTAAAATAAGCATTATAACACAGCTAAATTCTTTCCCTACTTCAAATGATTGCTAGAACTTACTCCCCTGGACAACAGTAGCACCTGGGGGAACTAGTCTTTATATTTAGCTCCAAGTACTTTGCTTAACACAATGGATAGACAGGGAAAGAGCACATTATATAATATAAAAAAAATATTTTTCTCTAACTCGCAATTTCAAAAATTCTTAATTTTACTTGTAAATAACTGTGTGTGGGCAGGGAATGTAGGTATATCTAATTTAGTTGGCATTGGCTCACAACACTTTAAGTATAATTGTTTTCTGACTTCTTATCCTCTTGGTTACATATTTAATGATCAATTAAATGCTAACATGCATCACAAAACTCCCAGTAGAAAGGAACTAACAAAAAAAACTGTGTTAAAATATAGAAATGATCTCTTAAGTTACCCACTTTGTAAGGTAAGAACTGATTTACCATACTTTCTCAAAATAAAACCAGAACCACCCCCAACTCTTGCTTTAAAGAGTTGTTAGTAAAAGTTAATCAGATCATCTGAATAAAAATAACCTGATGATTAAAAAGTGGTGAGGAGGAAACAACACTGGCCTGATGTTCTCAGGGGCATCATTCTTTTAATTTTTTAATTTTAATTCTAGTATAGTTATATTAGTTCAGGTATACAATACAGTGATTAAACTCGTCCATGTAACACCCAGTGCTCATCACGAGTGCCCTCCATAACCCCCATCACCTGTTTCACCCATCCCCCGCCGCCCTCCCCTCTGGGAACCATCAGTGTGTTCTCTGCAGTTAAGAGTCTGTTTCTTAGGGGGGGTAATCAGAAGGGGGAATGAAACATGAGAGACTATGGACTATGAGAAGCAAACTGAAGACTTCAGAGGGGAGGGGGGTGGGGGAATGGGATAGACTGGTGATGGGTAGTAAGGAGGGCACGTATTGCATGGTGCACTGGGTGTTATACGCAACTAATGAAGCATCGAACTTTGCATCAGAATCCGGGGATGTACTGTATGGTGACTAACATAATATAATAATAAAAAAAAAGAGTCTGTTTCTTGGTTTGTCTCTCTCTCTCTCTTTTTTTTTACTTTGCTCATTTGCTTTGTTTCTTAAATTCCACACGAGTGAAATCATATGCTATTTGTCTTTCAATGACTTATTTCTCTTGGTGTTATACTCTCTAGATCCATCCATGTTGTCTCAAGCAGCAAGATTTCATTCTTTTTTATGGCTGAGTAATATTGCATTGCATGCATGTATGTATGTATGTATGTATCTATCTGTCTGTCTATGTCAGGGGCCTCATTCTTGAAGGGCTTTCTAGAAACTGAGCTTGGATTTTTACCCTGAGGGTAAGGAGAGAGGTGCTGAGGTATCTGAGGAAGAAAGATGAGCATGGCTATGGTGCTGGGGGGAAGGCCTGCTGCCAGGAAAGCCTGAAGTAGGAGTGAAGGGGTGAGAGGACTGTTCAGGCAAGAAATAATGAGGATCCTGGGGTCAGTTCTGGCTCTCCACTGCCCCTCTACAGTCAGCTACTGAGGCAAAGGCATGGTGGGGAGGTAGCATAAGGCTCCCTCCCATGAGAACACCTTCTAAAAACAGGTTTAGGAAGAAAAAAAAAAAGAGTCCTGGATTTGTCACCTGGATGACTTCAGGTTAGGTTAAGAAGATATATTTGTTAAGTATTTACCAAGTACCAGGCACCATTCAGAGATGGTTTTAAGGACATTTTATAATTTACTCAATCTTTTCATACCTTAATTTATTCATCTGTGAAAGAACAGTAAAGCCTAACTCATGTGCTCTTTTGAGGATTAAAAGTGAGGTCATATACATGAAAAGGATTTTGAGATCTTACACATTTAAAAATATTAGTTTTCTAATAAACATGACTTCTCATTTTTTTTCTAAATATGACAATGCTGAGTGTTTTCTTTTCAGTCTCCATCTATTAGAGACTCCACAGACTGATAGAGACAGTTGTTGACTACTGTATGATAAGACACAAAACACAAACACCATGAGGATTCTTCCACCTACTAGAACACTGCAAATATGGGGCCAGCTGTCTAGAATAATCACTGTTTCAGGGACACTAGCTTTTCCACTTATACTCCTACTTGAGAATGGTTCTAAGAAGCAAATCCAGCCTGTCCTTCATACTTTCAAGATACAGCATGAGGAAGACCTTCCCACCATCCTCCTTGAACAACTAGAAGCTTCATGGCCACTCTGAAGGAACTGATGCCCGGGCACTCTATGGGCACTAGGCAAGCAGAGTTTCTTACAAACTATTAAAAATGGTGATGAGCAACTATGTGAATGGTAGTTTATAGCCACTAACCATCAGCCAATACACACTAGCACTAAGAGAAAGCAAAATAAATTATAAGGTTTATTTTTATGTTCAAAAGAGCTAATTTTATAGTCAATAAAAGGAAACTCAATTAACATAGCAAAGGCATGAAAAAAGTGGGAGCATGAAAATCTTAATTTTTTGAAAAGATTTTATTTATTTATTTGAGAGAGAGAAAGAGAGCGAGAGAGTGGCAAAGGGAGAGGGAGAAACAGGCTCCCCGCTGAACAGGGAGCCTGATGTGGGGCTCCATCCCAGTACCCTGGGATCATGACCTGAGCTGAAGGCAGACACTTAACTGGCTGAGCCACCCAAGTGCCCCTAAAAATCTAAGTTTTTAATTCTTTTCAAATGCAGGATTAACTTTATGGGAAATAAAAATAAAACTCGAGCAATAAACAAAAACATATGAAAAAATGCAATGTGTAGACCTTCGTTGGATCATTATTTAAACAAGCCAAATATAAAAGACATTTTGGAGTTGGTACAGCCACTTTGGGAAACAGTGTGGAGAGCCCTTAAAAAGTTAAAAATAGAGCTACCCTCTGATCCAGCAATTGCACTACTGGGTATTTACCCCAAAGATACATACGTAGTGAAGAGAAGGGCCATATGCACCCCAATGTTCATAGCAGCATTGTCCACAATAGCTAAATTGTGGAAGAAGCCAAGATGCCCTTCAACAGACAAATGGATAAAGAAGATGTAGTCCATATATACAATGGAATATTACTCAGCCATCAAAAAGAACGATTACCCAACATTTGCTGCAACATGGACGGGACTGGAGGAGATTATGCTAAGTGAAATAAGTCAAGCAGAGAAAGACAATTATCATATGGTTTCACTCATTTATGGAACATAAGGAACAGCAGGGACATCGGTAGGA
This sequence comes from Ailuropoda melanoleuca, assembly GCF_002007445.2. Taxonomy (NCBI): domain Eukaryota; kingdom Metazoa; phylum Chordata; class Mammalia; order Carnivora; family Ursidae; genus Ailuropoda; species Ailuropoda melanoleuca. The sequence goes on from NC_048219.1 coordinate 84,976,847, forward strand.
GAAAGAAGGGAAGAATGAAGGGGGGGTAAACAGAAGGGGGAATGAACCATGAGACACTGTGGACTCTGGGAAACAAACTGAGGGTTTCAGAGGGGAGGGAGGTGGGGGATTGGGCTAGCCCGGTGATGGGTATTAAGGAGGGCACATATTGCATGGGGCACTGGGTGTTACATACAAGTAATGAATCATAGAACTTTACATCAAAAACTTGGGATGTACTATATGGTGACTAACATAACATAATAAAAAATTATTATTAAAAAAAAGAACAGACATTTTGGGACAATCAGCATAATCTGAATATGGACTGGGTATTAGATGATCATACGGAATTATCATTAGCTTTGTTAGGTGTGATGACGATATTGTGGTTATGTAAGAAAATGTCCTCGGTTTATAGAGAAGTACACTGAGATATTTAGGGGCTGAAATGCCATGATGTGTGTTATCTGCTTTAAAATACTTAAACCACCACAGGGGCACCTGGGTGGTGCAGACAGTCAAGCACCTGACTCTTGGCTTTGACTCAGAGTCGTGATCTCAGGATTGTGAGATTGAGCCCCACGATGAGTGCCCCCCCCCACGCCCTGCACTGGGCTCCACGCTCAGTGCAGAGTCTGCTTAAGACTTTCTCTCCCTCTGCCCCTCCCCCCTCTCTCTTTCTCTCTCAAATAAATAAATAAATAAATCTAAAAAAAAATACTTCAACAACTACAAAAAAACAACACTGATGAGACAAAAAAAATGCTAGTAAGTGATGGGGATACAGTACACTAGTTTCCCTACTCTTCTATGCATATTTCAATTTTTCTTTATTAAATATTTAAACAAAGGAAAGAAAACCTGGTAAGATATCCAGTCCATCCGCTGAGTTGTATTCAGGTTGGTTGCCTGAGTTAAAAAAGGAAATGGCCCAGACCAAATACGTCTTGAGGTCAGAAAGACACCCGAGGAAGTCTTGCATACTGTCTTTGTGGGACAAAGCGTAGACTGTAGGCAGATGAGTACTACACTCACATTTTCCTGGCAAGCTACCCAAACTCCCTGGAGGGAGCTGCAGTCTGGGATGGGAGCAGGGGACCTATGAGGCAGTGTGGAGCTGCATGAGGACACCAAGGAAACAGGCAACACCAGTGACCTGCCCTCTCTGACCTAAACCCACAACCCCTGGGACCAAGGAGCTCACTACATAACATAAAAAAAAATCAAAAGGAAGGTGACTTTCATGATCCCTCATTTATGAGGGAATTCTTACAAAGTCCCACACTGTGGGCGACCCTTTCAATTGCTGTTTTGAACAGCAAAGTACCCCGTTGAAGAAGAGACCTCAATTATTGCAAATTTTAGATGCTTGTGGAGGTCACTGCCAAAAATCCTTTAAAAAGGAAATAAAAATTATAATGTGGTGATCATTCCTGGGGGTATGAGCTCAAAGTGCAGCACTGGATGTGGTTGAAAATGAGCCTTTAATTTTAAACGTCACTTAACAAAGCAGTCTGGCAAGTGGTTACTTTGTTGAGATGTAGACATTTTTGCCCTCCAGAAGTAAGGAAATAGGTACTGGGAATACGATTTTTAGAAATGGTATCACATAAGAATCAAAAGGGAGCTTGTATCAAAAACAGCTTAGATGAAGTAAAGATGTATCAGGTAACTTACAAAGTGGTTCTAATGATCAGCATTATAATGCTGGAGACAGGATTGAAGAGTGTGAATAAACATTGTTTCATGAAATAGGACAGGTACATCTCTTTCAAATAGACAGCAAGAGTGCTCCTGAGGTGGGACAACTAGCTTGAAGGAGGTAAGACCTATGGGGTAAGAACCTGTAGGGTAAGGCTAGTGTGTAACAGATGTCTCGGAGTATTTGAAGAGTAGTCATGTGGAAGACAGAGTTGATTTACCGTGTATTTTTAGAGAGCGTAAGTCAAATGAGTGGATGGAAATTATAGGGAGACGGGTATGTGCTCAACATAAGCAAGTATATTTATATATTTAAAACAACTAGATCAGTCCAAGATTGAATTTGAAAAGTTATGTGTAAATAAAGGCTTTCTGACCAACTATGAGGAAGGAAATAGACGTAAATTGCCTTTATGGACATTTTCATGGTCAGATTCTATTATTTTATCACATTATTTCTAAGCTGGAAACAAGTTTTAAGTTGATAAGTGTATTTATTTTTTAAGATATTCATTTCTTACATATTTTTTTAAAGGGTCATTCTCTGTGTATCACTATACTAAGTTCTGTGGGTGATATCATAAAAATGATGATTGTCAGAAGTTTATGATCAAGGCAGGAGATACACACATGTATAACCCATATCACACATGCATACATGTTAACATGTAGCAAACATGTATAACATACTGTTCGTGGGCTGTGCCTTTGTCACAAGGTTCAAGCAGATGTGTAATGAGGGCATGATCCAGTTAAATTTTTCATCTTCTTTGCTATGGAGTCTCTTAAGTGCCCTGTCTCTGGTCCAGGCTATCTGCCCGTCCAAGAGTAAACTGATTCATCCATAGTGACGATATCAGTCAAATATTTTGGCTTTGCTCTGAAGCCTTTCTTGGCTTGGACTCAAGAGACTGGACATTGTATTCCAATTTCCTAGCTAGTTCTCTCAAGTCTTCTCAAAAGCTATTATACAAAGAAGGAGCAATGGGAATTATACAATAGGCCTTCCAAATGCATTACCCAGTAAAGCAACATTGAAATTATGCAAAACCACTGGTTGCTAAATTCTATCCTTGATCACCAGGAGATTAGTCAACAGTATGAATTCAGCAGTTTGAATACAACCCAGTAGAGAAAAACAATTTCAGACTTACAAGTACTAATGAGATGCAACGTTTTGGTATATGAACCAAGAATAGTGGATGAAAAGGTGAAAAATACTATTGCTTATGATGACATTTAAAGATATGAATATAGGGTAAACATTAAAATGAAATCATCACATCTGATGAAGTCACTCTTGAACAATTTTAAAAGAATCACAGACAGGAGCTATATAAACTTTCATTCAAAGTTTTCCTCAAATAATTAGAAAATACAAGTGTTCTTGGTTCAATCTGAGAAGCTGACCTGAGATTGTTGGAAAAGGATGCTCTTCTCTGGGTTTATGCCACAGGCAAGAAGAACAGCAGTCATGTCCAAGATGCTCTGCTGAAGGAGAGCTGGGTCCTGGGCGACAGTGATGGAGTGTAGGTCAACGATGCTGTATAGCACCAAGCCATGCTCTTCCTGCAGTCTCACCCAGGCCTCAATGGCTCCCAGGTAATTGCCGAGGTGGGGGATTCCTGTAGGCTGAATGCCAGAGAATACTCGCTTCACAGCATCTTTCTGGAACACAGGAAAACAAGCATTTGCTTTCGAGGCAGAATCCATGAATCCTATGCCCATGTTACTGTAGCAATAACAACTAGGTCTATTTTTTACAACTGCAATCTGACAGTCATTATCCTTATATATCCAGCATTTATTTTGTGCCTGGGCAAAGCACTCTATTAGGTGCTATTAGGGACAGAAAATTATATTTAAAACGTGGTTGGATTTTTTTTTTCACTCAAAAACATACAAATATGACGGTACATAAGAAAAAGTCTGCAACCCCAGGAGATGCAATCTAATTGGAGAGAGAGGATAGGTTTACAAAGAGATATGTAACAATACAGTGTGGCAACATGATCATAATCAGTTTGCAAACATAAATAGTGGGGTAAGGCGCAGTTCCCAAGAGGAAAAGATGACTGTGGATCTGGGGGTCAGTGAGAAAGACTTCAGACATAGAATCAAATTTCACTGGAGATTAAGGGGGCCTTGACAGTTTTTCATGTGATTTCATTCATTTTGTAGTTAAGGCCAGAAGTCACAGCATTAGGGCTAAAGGCTACTGCTATTTACTTAATTCAGCTTTCTTTAAAAATAATTGCTGATATTACAACTTAGTGTGCAGGATCTTGGGTTAGAAATTAGAAAACCTACACACCATTTCTAATATTGCTTCTTGATCAAGTTATTTAACTTTTTTGTGCTTTAGTTTCCTTTTACTTTTGATAAAACCTCTCTTTTATTTCTTCAAAAGGAGTTTTTAATTCTGTATAATTTTTTTAAATTATAAAAACATTTTTGTTAAGGGCTTGTTTTCTGGTTTGTACTTTCTAACATTGAAGTTGTAATAGGAAAGTGAGAAGGAAAAAAGTAATACAGGATAAAAAAATGCTATTTTTCTCTTGAATCATTTTGCATTCTGTAATGAAACATGAAAAATGAATATGTATCAGTAAATGTGCTGTCATTCAGAGGTTCTGAAGAAATAAAATGAGTCATTATCATTTTTAACAACAGCAACAAAATATTAATAATGGCAGCCATAATTTGCTGGACAACTATGTTACGGGCATTTATGCTCAGGACTCGATACACATTAATGCTTTTAATCCTTACAATACCCAATACGGTAGGCATTTTATTACCTCCAATTTGCAATTTACAGATGAGGTAACTGAGGCTCACCGATCTTTAGAGATTGCCCATGGTCACACAGCTAGTAAGTGGTGAAGCTGGGATGTCAAGCCAGGTATCACTTACTTTAAAGCCCATGTATGTTCTTTCCACTACCTGCTATCCAGTAAGGCTTTATCACATTCGTTGTATTAATTTTGCAACTTTTCTGTAGGCTTGCCAATTTCCAAAAAAAAAAAAACTTATGGAGAGAGAAAAAAAAAGAACATTCTTATACATGTATCTTTGTGTTCTATGAGCCAACTCTCTCTAGTATATATACCTAATTACTGGGTCACAAGGTATGCATGACGTATTTTCAAGCGTACTACAGCGTGCTAACCCCCTCCTAAGTATGTAACATACTGCAATTTCTACCATCAATGTCTATTGCTCCTCATCCTCATCAACACTGCCAGTATTTTCACTTTGAGTTAATAGGGTGGATACGACGTGGAATCTCACTATGGTTTAACTGCATTTCTTTGATTATTAAAGAAATTGAGATCTCTTATGGTTATTGGCCATTTTTATTTCCTCTTCTATGGAGAGCCTACTGAAGTTATATTGCCTATTTTTCTCAGATTGGATTGTCTTTTTATTGATTTAGGTATTTTTATATATCCTGGATACTAATATTTTATCAATTACATGTATGGCCAATATATGCGCTCATTGTATAGCTATTTGTCTTCTTTATGTTATCTTTTGATGAAGAGACACTCTTAATTTTACCAAATATATAATTTTTGACTACAGACTTTCATGGCATACAAGAAATCTTTCAATACCTTGAGGTCATGAAGATAAGAGTGTTTATACATATACACACATATAAAGCATATGTATATGCATGTGTGAGTATGCTTTTAAGTTTTATCTTTCACATTTAAGTCTGTATCCATTTGGAGTTTTTTGCATATGGTGTAAGGTAGGCATCCAATTCCTTTTTTTCCGTTCCCCCCATATGGAGATCTCAGATTGTTCCAGCACCATTTATGGAAAAAGTTGGCTTTGACCATTACTCTGGAATGCCACTTCTGTCATAAATCAAGCATCTCTTTATGCTTGTGTCTGTATCTGGTCTTTCTATTCTGTCCCATCAGTCTGTGTGTCTATCTCTGATCAGTACCACAGTGCCTCTTTAGTAAGTCTTGGGACGTAGTGGAGCAAGTCTTTTTACCTTCATCTTCAAGAATTAGCCTACCCATCCTTGGTTTTTATACTTGCCCATACATTTTATTTTTTAATTTTTTAAAATATTTTATTTATTTATTTGTCAGAGAGAGAGAGAGAGCACAAGCAGAGGAGGGGCAGCAGGCAGAGGGAGAGGGAGAAGCAGGGTCCCTGCCGAGCAGAGAGCCCAATGTGGGGCTCAATCCCAAGGCCTTGGGATCATGACCTGAGCTGAAGGCCGACACTTAACTGATTGAGCCACCCAGGCATCCCTTCCCTGTACGTTTTAGAATCACCTTGTCAAGTTTCAACAAAAACTATTGGGGTTTTATTGAGATTGCATTGAATCTCTAGATTGCTTTGGGGAGAACTGGTGTTTTTATAATATTAGGTCCTCCAATCCAGGAAACCATATAGCATATGAGGATCTAAGGTAAAACATGGTGATTATAGTTGATAACATTGTATTGTATAAGTGGAATTTGCTGAGAGTAGAACTTAAATATTCTCACCAAAAACAAATAAATGAAAATAAACGTGTAAGATGGTGGTGTGTTAATTAACCAGGTGGAGGGAGCCTTTTACAAGGCATATGTGTATCAAATCACCGTGATATACACTTTAAATATCTTACAATTTTTTTCCTTTATTTATTTTATTTTTAAAATTTTTAAAATTTAAACTCAATTGGTTAACATAGAATGTATTATTGGTCTCAGATGTAGAGGTCAGTGATTCATCAGCCTTATGAAACACCCAATGCTCATGACATCATGTGCCCTCCCAATGTCCACCCCCCAGTTACCTCATCCCCACCCCCTCCCCTCCAGCAACCCTTAATTTGTTTCCTAAGATTAAGAGTCTCTTATGGTTTGTCTCCCTCTCTGATTTCAACTTGTTTTATTGTCTCCTCTCTTCCCCTATGATCTTCTGTTTTGTTTCTTAAATTCCACATATGAGTGAGATCATATGATAAAAACCACCAAAAAAAAATGAAATCTTGCCATTTGCAACAATGTAGATGGAACTAGAGGGTATTATGCTAAGCAAAATAAGTCTATCTTACAATTTCATTTGTCAATTATACCTCAATATAATTGAGATATATATTTAAAAAAACTCAAAGTGACATAATAAAAAGTCTATATACCTAACACTAGCTTTTAAGAGCTAATATTCTTTAGATATGTGTGGGCCAAGGCTATTTAATTTTTGCCCTTCCCTTTCCCCAAGAATTCTAAATCCTACAAATGCAGTCTGTTTCCCCCGTATCTGCTTCTTTTCCTCTCTACTTCTGAGATGACAGCTTAAAATAGAATGCTACATTCTATTGATGCATCATAGCTCCATGGTCCAGAATTATACTTGATCCAAGCATTCAGGAGACCTGAAAGATTTGTGGCTCTAAGGATATGAAAAATATCTTCTAGTAACTGAGAACAAATATAATCTTACCACCTAAAACCACATGCACGGGCAACGCGCACACGCACACACACACATGGCCTTGAGATGACTAATATGACTAATTCCCCAAATCATAATTTAGAAACATTTTTTGTAGAAAACAGTTTGTGGTCGTGAACTGAGGCTGGGGGCCAGGGATGAGAGAGAGAGAGAGAGAGCACGAGAGAGGAGAGAATAAGCACATATCAATGAGGCTTCTTTAGTACCGTGGGAGCTCAACCAGCTCTGGGCTCCTGATATGGGAATAAGCAAAGGAGCTTTCAGTGAGGTAAAAATATGATTAATGGCCTTCAGGGACTGATTGATGAAGAGAGAATGCAAGGCAGAAAAACAAGCTCTGAACTTAATAAATGGAAGAGAAAAAAAAGTACCATCCAGAAATACTTGACTTAGGACGAAGAGGGGCTGTTTATGCTAAAAGAAAGGGTTATGAAGAGTCGGGCTATCAGGCTGAAAAAAAAAAAAAAGACTATGGATATCTGCACATACATTCCTCCGTGGTCAAACTCAGGAATTATTCCCCAGGAGAAATGGAAAAACTAATTCTTGAGAAAACTAAAAGAGAAAAGCACTATAGAGGACAGAGTGTGGGAAAAAAAGAACTGTAACCACTGGGAATGGCCGAGACATGATCTAATATACCTTTTCCATTCTCTAGTTTCTGTGATTCTATACATCCATGCAGAGGGAATGATGTTATCAAGAAATAAGAGCAACAAGAAATGTTTTGTTCAATTTTCAAGGAGCTATTAAAAAAATACAGCCTCTAAATGAGAACTGGATTCCTGGTCTTAAAAATATACAGAGAGTATCCTGCTCCTTTGCAGCGAGTTTATGTTCCCATCTGTTCCCCCTGCAAGAGTCAGCAGGCAGCCTGCCTGCCTGGCAGGGGAGCTGGGCCCGGTACTGTGAAATCACGGGGCTGGAATGTGGAGTTTGGGTGGTGGGAGGATGGGGGGTTCTGTGTTCAAAAGCATGAGAGAGAGCTGGAAAAGAACGAAAATGAGAGGAAAACGGGCTTCCCAGGGGACAGGAGGCAAGCCACAAAGAAAACCGCTTCGGGACTAGCCCACAGGCACTCGCTCATGGAGACATCTGCAGCATCAACCTACAGTCCCATCGCAGTGCAGGGGATATCTCCTTCGCAAATGCCGCTTTAGTCAATATACTCATTGGCTCATTTTGTAACAGAAACAGCATTACCGGGGGCAACAGCATCCCCGGGGATCTGATCTATTCCAGAAGAGAGGGTGGGTGCGCAAACCAAAGGGAGAACGCACTTAGCAATCTGACAGACGTAGCTAACACTATTCTGGTCTTAAGGTACGTAGCGGATCCAAAATTCATGATTACCTTCATTTTAATTACTGCACCTGAAAGCAAGTGACGAATCGGAATGTGCTTATTCTAGCAAAAAAACAGTTTTTGTGATTAGCTAGAAAGAGCTTCTGTCTTTAATTCCAAAGGAATAAAATACATCAAAAGGAGGCTGCCTACTAGCTTTGAAACACTTTCAGCTTGGGTATGGTGTTGGGAACCAAAGGTTTCAAGTGCAAATCTCAAGTCTCTTATTATTAGGGCCACCTTGGTAATGCTGTAACGTCAACTGTGCATTCACTGTGCCTGTTTTAACTACAGTCAACGGCACGCCAAAGCCTTGGCTGAATAACCACTGTATCTAATCCGTTCCATAAAGGGCATGTTAGCATAGAGTATGATTTAAAAAAAAAAAAAAGCAACCAACATTATTCACTAATTGGGCTGAAAACCCCTTTCTATAAGTCTGTTTATCCTTCTAATTGTATATAAATAAAAATACATCTTCAGATTCTACTCCTTAGCTCTCTGTGTTTCCCAATTCTATCATATATGTCACCCTACTATTTCAATCCTAGGCTCCTTGAACATCTCAATGGTTTGTTGCTGTTGTTGCTGTTTTGAAAATGCTTCTCCTACCAATTCATGAATTAAGGGCTGAAACAGAGGAGACTCAACATAAAAACCAGCACCTCAGCTCCGGCTGGGAGGAGAGAGGTGCTCTTCTGAAGCTTTCTTTGGCCACTGCTCAGCATTGTTCTGCCACGGTCAGCTCTTTCTTCCAGAAAGTACGGGGAGCCCTGGGTCTGGGGAGAAAATGCTGACTCAGCACCAAGAAAAATGGGTTCATTTTTGCTTAGAAATGAAACCAGATGCTCAGACCTGGGAATCGGTATAGTAAATATTAGTTCAATATAAGAGAAAGTAGGTCTTATATCACCCCCAAACACCGCTTATATACCCCCAAATATGTAAGCCGATAATTAAAACCAAAGGGAAAAAAATATTTTATAAAGAAAAAATTAGAAAGAAGTGACGAGCTCAGTCATCTGTGAGTCCCTTAAGGGCACAGATGATACACACTTAATATGTATTGTTAGGCTGTGCAAGAGTTGAATAAACTTGACTTTTAAAAGGTTCCTGCAGACTTATTTAAGCCTCGTCCACATTTCAAGAGCTGCACGTCTATTTGTCCTGTGTGCTCAGTGTGGCGCTCCCACCATGGGAAGGAAGGAAGGCTCAGGCACATATATTTTCCTTCTTGTCACGGGCTGTGGCAATCGGAAACACTCCTAGGCACTTGCCCGTACCTTACCTCGGTCAGACCCAGAGCTGAACTCTTGCTGCTGACTCCAGCTCAGTCCCTTCCTCCACACTGGGCTGCAGCCCGTGTGGCACTTCTTCACCTCAAGGTTGGCCTGGCCATTAAGCACCCTCAGCCCACCAACACCTCCCCTCCCCCCATAGCCTTCTCAGAAGGACAAAGTGGGTTCCAGAGATTGTTTACCAAAAGGCCAAGGACACACAGCTGGTGCTACAGCTGGGACCAGAATCCAGAACCCCAGAGCTCTGCCACTGACCACAGAACACTCTTCCCCAGGTTTGGACATTGACCATGCTCTTTTCTTCTGTAGCTATTTCCTTTGTACCTCAACTGGGCTTATATTCTTCGGGTCTTCTTTTTTTTCCTACATGTTAAATGGCAATTCAGTGGATGTCTCCCCATTGGACAGAGATGATTAATACAAAGTCTGGGGACTTTGGCTCCCAGGAAAGATTGCATTGTCACCTCAGGGCAGCTAAGCTATATTTAAACACAAAGGTTATATGTAGGTGTACAGAATAAATTGGCTAGTCCCTTGAGTTTTCATTGGAAAGGTGATTAAAAATAAATTAACATATTATCTGAAGATGACAAATAATTATAACATACTGTGATATGGGGTAAGAAATATTTTTAGGGGCGCCTGGGTGGCACAGCGGTTAAGCGTCTGCCTTCGGCTCAGGGCGTGATCCCGGCGTTATGGGTTCGAGCCCCACATCAGGCTCCTCTGCTATGAGCCTGCTTCTTCCTCTCCCACTTCCCCCTGCTTGTGTTCCCTCTCTCGCTAGCTGTCTCTATCTCTGTCAAATAAATAAATAAAATCTTTTAAAAAAAAAGGAATATTTTTAATTCCTAATGATAACACCACTTGCTAAACCAAATCACCAAGGAAAAAAAAAGGTAAAAATAAATAAACCCAATCAGCGAGGGTCAAATTTTTGACATAAACATCTTTACCACCACCACACATTATATTTTTATGTTGAATAGAGCAAGAAACACAGGCAAGAGATCAAGAAGTACTTAACTTTTAAAAGTGTAAAGAATAATCTGAAATGCTTAAGAAAAGATCAGTTTTTCGTCATTAGAAAATTCAAATGTTGATCTTAAAGTATAAGATCATCCCGGGGAGAAATGAGTTTCTCATTACCTCTTGCAGCCAACTGAAGGCTCCCCTCCTAACCACTGTCCCTGGTCACACAGCCACATCAGTGCTGGCCTGATGTCCCATCTGCAGCTGATGGTCCAAGAACAGTCATCCTCTTGCCCGCGGTTGAGAGGTTTGGCTATGCACATCAGAGCCCTCAGACTTAGGAAATGTGTGAGTAGATTACAGTGTTCTTCAAGCCTTTCTTTTTTAGTTATGTACCCTTTTTCAAATGTAATATTCTCCCTAGATGTGCCCAACATGTAAAGCAGCCCAAAGAAAAGCTGGTAAGGTGGGTGGCTGATGGGAGGGAGGGAGGGAGCCCTGCCTGCTCTTTGGCCCTACCCCAGCCAGCCTCTGAGGGGGCTTCCCAGAGCACAGGTTTGAACGCTGCTGGATTCAAGACATTTTCTAAGTATGAATATTTTGTTGAAAATAAGGCGTTGTCTTCCTCAGGGTAGCGCGAAACATATAGGAGAAGAAAATTCTTTTAAAAAGAAGGTCTGAGATAACAATGTAGTCTTCTCTTTTCGTCTTCTGGGTTAAGGCTCAAACTTTGTGTGGCCAGGAATGCCCTTCCCAGTTGTCCTCCATCATCCTATGTGAAGAGCTAACTTGGTTACTGGCCAGTCCTGTACAGCTCATTCCCAATGTGCATTTAGACTGTTCCATCACCCTGGATGCCCTTCACCCCCTTCTCTACTGGGCAAATCCCCTGGGTCTTCAAGGTCTAACAATCTCTTCCTGATTCTAAACCTCTTAAACACATATTCTCTTCTCACTCCCTCCCTCCCTCTCTCTCACACACACACACAGAGTCAGCCCCCCATTCCCCATTTTCTTTCTCCTTCCCTCTCCCCCCTCTTTCTTTCTCTCTCTCCTCCCGCCCCCTCCCATTCTCTGTCTCCCCCCATACCCAGGGCAGAACAGATCCCTCCTTCATTCATTCGTTCTGCATTATTGCACATATCACACTGGCAACTTGGTAAATATTTTCTTATTTGCTTAGAAAATATTTTCCCACCTAGAATACGAGCTCCTCTAGGGCAGGGGCTGTCTTTTTCATCTGTAAATCCCCCATATATAGCAGTGCCAGGTACACTGTGAGCACCTAATAAATGTGAGTGGAATGAATGACAAGTCTTCCCCCCGCCCGACTTTGGCTCCAAAATGTAAAGGGCAAAATAACTATAAACAAAATGAGCCAAATGTTCCAGTTATGGTTAGTTCCTAAACAAGTTATGTTCTAAGAGTTCATTTGAAAATTGGTTTTCTGAAACTCAGAAACTCAATTCTTTAAATGCCGGTTGAGTTCCTGGAAGGCAGTCCATTGAAGCCTTATTGAGCCCACAGTATTCCTGACAAATGGTTTTAACATCACCATTTCAGCTCTACCTAAACACCATTCATAAAATTGTTTCTGTGGGAAAGTGAAATCCAAGTCCCACTTTGCGACGCCAAAACCCTACCCAGTGGTGTGTCTGAGTTTGATGTACAACGGGCTTAAGATGGGTGACCTGGAATAAGGAGGAGGTCGCATTTGCATATGGAGTAGACTTTTCAAATCAGACTGCATGACCACCTGGAGGTGGGGCAGCATGCTAAAGCTTGCTCAAGCATCCATTTCCTAAGGTGGATATTGACCACGTGGGCTGCCCTGGAGGCAGGTGCCTGGCTGCCACTGTCGGGAAAGAGAAGAGCAGAGGGAAGGTGGAAGGCAGGCACTGGAGCAGATGTTGTCACCATGTGTCCCCTGGTACCGGCAACACCACCGTTGTAACAGGGAACTTGTCATAAAGGCAAACTCCTGTGTCCCCCCTCGGACTTACTAACTCAGAAATGCGAGGAGTGGGATTATCCCAGAAGGAATAAGAGTGGCGTGATCTGCGCTTCCATAAGCTTTCCAAGTGATTCTGGTGATTGTTCGAGTTTGAGAGGGCTTCGGGGGCACCAATATCAAGTCTTAAAATTCACTCCAACTGCATAAAATGAAGTACAGATGAAAACACTACGGATGAAAAAAAACAAAGAAGATACCTTCTAAGCCAAGAGTTCCCAATCTTGGCCTGGGAGTCATCACTGGGAGCTTTAGAAAATACTGATGCGTGGTCACATCCTCAGAGATTCGGATTTAATCAGCTTGGGATTTGGCCTGAGCGCGGGGAGGTTTAAAAGCTCCCCAGGTGATTCTATGGTGTGGCCAAGATTGAAAAACCACTGTTCAGAGCCAACTACTACATAATTATCCTCCAAAGCTGCCAGCCTGCTAGAAAACACACACACACAGACTGTAAAAATGTGAAAAGTAAGTTCATTTGCTTATAATTTACATTTCAAGGTTTAGTAAAACCCCTGAGATGGTTATTTATTAATTCATGGTCAGAGACCATTTGGGCATCAGGCAGTCCTGGTCTCACATTTGGCAGCCAGGAAGGCTAGCCGAGCACGAAGGTGTGCTTGGAGCCTCTATATTGGTGAGAAAGGACAACCTGTAACAAGTAAGCACACCATCTTCGATGCCTAGGTAGATTTACTTGGCAATGTCTGGGTCCACAAATCCTTATGGCTCAGGGATTCAGGAAGCATATGCAGCCTGGCCTTCACCAAGAAAATAATCCCACTAAGAAGGTGTTGACATCAGAATTGTAATGCACAGAAGACAAAATGATTTCTGCCTAGAATGCTCTTTTCTACCCATTTTCCTGCCTGGAAAACTCTAACTCCTTCTGATCCTTATGAAAGAGTCTGAATTCAACACTCAAGCAGTTGTTCGTAGGTCTTGTGGTTACTCAGTTGACCAAAACCTGGACAAACAACAGATGGTGTTGGCTACATGACATGGAAATGCCAGAAATTCTTATACCCAGTGTAGGAAATAACTCCATGACTAACGCAAGTGTTCTGAACCTTTGAGAGAGAGAGTGTGTGAATTTCTTACAAGGTTATTACGGTACCAATGGAGAATAAAAAATTTCTAAAGTTATTTCCCTGGAATAAAGATAGACCCTTTCATAAAAGAATCTCTTTGGCTGTCCTGACCGCTATCAAGAGAAAGAAGTCTCACTTTCCAGCCACCCAGGGCTCCCTTTCTCTTCATCCAACCTGTCCACTGACACAATTCCCAGGGTTGTTTCAAACACATTTGCTTCAGTTCAAACCCTTCTGTCAGACCCTAGACCTATCTCGACTTTAGAATAAATTATAAAAATGACAATGTCAAGCAGTAAAATAGGACTATGATGACTTGTTTGGTTATTAACCATGGTAACAAGCAGGCTTGCACCAGGTTGCCTGGGTTAAAGTCCTAGCCCTACTACTTATATGACCTTGAGTGTCTATAAAATGGGTGATTGGGGGAGGGGACTGTGGTATGTTTATTACTGTAAAGTGCTTAGTGCCTGGCATGTAGTAAGCTCTCCATAAGTTATCTGGCCATTTACAGAGGTGAAAATTTTAAGAGTTTATATATTTGGACCCAACCATTCAATAGAAATCTGTCCTAAAGGAATAATTCTACAAGACCGTAAGGATACCTGGCATTCCATCCATTATTTAATAACGAGAGAGCCACAAGCAACTAAATGTCCATGAGTAGGAGGAATATTAAATAAGTCACAGTTGTATTTTTATGGATGGAATCCTGGGGAAGAGATAAGAATGTAAGTACCAGGAGTCACACAGAGTGGGTGCCAGATGCCCCAGCTCTGCAATACACTAGGGGTATTTCCCTGTGCAGGTCACAGAACCTCCCCAAGGGTAAACCGGGGACTAATAATAGCAGCCCCCTCCAGCTCCGAGAACAATGCTTGGCCCACCATGGTTCTATATAAATGTTAAGTAGATGAATTCTGACAAAGAAGGAGAATACGCATTTAAAAATAATGGTTGTGCCCCCAGGCGATGGGTGTTGGGGCCTCCTTTTCGATACTTTTGCATTGTTTAATGTTTTTTTTTAGGGCAAGAACATTCTCTGTAGCCAAATTTTTAAAAGAGTTTTTTTGCATACAGCTTGATGATATTAATCAACACATAATTGTAAGAGGCTCGTCCTAACAGGAATGTCCGTTAATACCATTCTCGTTTCACCTGATGGGAAATAAAGACATAAATAAAGTCAAGTGATTTATTAAGCTCAAACATGAGTTATTTTAAAGGTGGAACTGGATGGAAACAATGTAGTCAAACAGAAAGGGCACAAGTTTGGGGGGTGGGGCAGTGCCAGGTTCAAATCCCTTCTGTGCCTCCTACGACTTGTACTAATTAATCTCTCTGAACCTCAGTTTTATTATTTGAACGATGAGATCCACAATGATAATTAATGGCTAACATGTATTGAGTGCTTACAGTGTGCAATGTACTATATATAGCAAGAGCTGTGAATGTATTATCTCATTTAATCCTCACAAAAAAGCCCTACAGGGTAGGTAGTATTATCATCTCTGTTACAGATGAAGAAACTGAGGCACAGAGGGGTTCTGTGAATAGGGCATAGCCAGCGAATAGTGGACTTGAACCTCGCTAGCTCAATCTCCACTGTATACACTTAGAGGGAAACTGAAAATACAGCAAGGCACCAAGAAACAATTGGCTTTTGCCCCTCTGATCCAATAAATGATGCTGCAACCTTTTGAATGCATGACCCAAAATCTGCCTGAATTTTAGGCTTTCATGAACTTCTAAGGGGATGTGGGATTCTGTCTCCTGCACTGTTCAGAACATAAAGAGAACTGCCCTATGCACTCCTTGTTTTCATCCAGAAGTGGTGGCCCGTACTGGGGCAGATGACGGGGACAGTGGTTCTTAGTCATCTGGGCAGCAGCTTCAATGCTGATTCTAAACACAGGTGGTGAGAGAGACAGCCAACAGGAAGGGGGGAAGGAATCGCTGCTGACATGTGCAACTGGGAAGATGGATGGTTTCCCTCCCTCTTTTTCCCCAATGCGTCGGCCTGGGGGCAGAGACGCAGAGCTGCCGAGCGGGGGACAGTAAAATACACAGCACAGTGTCTACCTTGCTGTAGTGCTGATTAATGAGACTGAAATGACACAGAAAACAGGCGGCGCTTCGCCACGAGAATTCACAGGCCTTTCTTTAATGATTTCAACAAAAGCAGTTCCCATAAACCGCCGGGTTTGAGCTGGAATACCCCGTGGTTAGAGCAAGGCAAGGGGCATATTTGGCGGGATGCTGGAGCGAAGGGTGGGAGCGTGAGGGGAGTTGGTAAATGAAGGAAATCTGCTCGGGTGGGTACAAATCATTCATGAATGCCTCTCCTCTTTCTGCTTGGCTGAAAACTGTCACAAAGTTCCAGGCAGGACAGTCATTTACCTTCCTAACTTAATGGAAAGAGGACAACACAAGGACACGCTATCACAAAGAATTTCACCCTGTTAAAATCATTCTTCCTTTGAAGGAGCTGGGAGACAGGATCACTGATTTTTTTCCCCATCTTTTAATACAGCTGTGTACTTTTTACACTAACACAGTATTTTCAAAAAGAAAATAGATTGACTTTAACACATTTAAAAGACTGATTTTAACAAATATTTTTCGAGTACTTACTACAGCTAACTGTTGGACATATCCATTTGGATTTCCCACCTGCAGCTCTTCCAACTTAATATTATATCCAAGACCAAACATACTGACTCACAACCTTCCAGTCAAATTCCCCACCCAACCCCCCACCCCACCTCCAGCCCCAGACCTGCTGCATTTCTGTATCTCAGTCCTGGCTAATGACACAACCTTCTACTCAGCCTCCCAATCTCAAGAGTCACCCCCGATTCCTTCCTTGTGCTCACCAGATCCTGTGGGTTAAAATCTTGACCCCTCCCACAAGTAGGTAGGTGATCTTTGGCAAGACTTTGTGCCTCAGTTTCTTCATGTGAAATCAAAATTTTAATAGCACTACTTCATAGGATTATTGCAAGAATTAAATAAACGGGTACACAAAAGTGCTTAGAATGGTACCTAACACATAGAAATTGCTCAATAAATATTACCTATGGTTGATCTTAAATGTTCTCAGTACACACAAAAAATTATAATTATGTGATGTGATGGTTGTCTTAACTAACCTTCTTGTGGTTATCTTTTCCCAGTGTATACATGTATCAAATCATTATGTTGTACACCTTTAACTTACACAATGTTATATGTCAATTAAATCTTAATAAAGCTGGAAAAAATTAGCTATTATTATTAACATCATCAAACCAATTACTAAGTCATCAGGATGTTACCGAATACAATTTTACTTCCCCAACCCCATCATTGTGGTCTAAACCCCACTCATCTCATCTGTTCAGTAGCTTTGATATGACCACCTGAAATATCTTTTTGAAATAGTGAATCTCCACTGGTGTTTCCTTTCCTACAGGGTCAAATCCGAACACCTGAATTTAGTGTAAAAAATCCTTCATAATTGGACTTCACACACATGTAAATTACTTAGACATGGTAGGGGCACATATCTCCAAGAATGTGCCTTAATTAAGCATGTGAGAAATCCTTGAGAAATTTTGGATTAATGTTTCACATTTTACGACATGTTATTTTTCCACTAATTATCCTAGCACTAAAAGGCAATATCACATTCAACTGAAACCACAAGGGGAATCTTTAGTATTTATAATTTAAAGCTCAAAAAGCAAACAAAAATTATGTGACAATTTATATTACTCTAGATAAGATTAAATGTATGGTATTTCTATTGCTTGGTATCATGGGTTGAATATATCTCCCTACAAGTCATGTCCACCTGAACCTCAGAATGTGAGGTCCATTTCCTTGGAAATGGACCTCTGCATATGTAGTCAGTTAAGATGAAGTCTAACTGGATTAGAGTAGGCCCTAAATCCAACGACTGGTGTCCTTATAAGAAGAGGAGAGACACAGGGGTGCCTGGGTGGCTCAGACAGTTAAGCATCTGTCTTCTTCGGCTCAGGTCATGATCTCAGGGCCCTGCATCGGGCTCCCTGCTCAGCGGGGAGTCTGCTTGTCCCTCTCCCTCTGCTCCTCCCCTGCTTGTGCTCTTTCTCTCTCTGACTCTCTCAAATAAATAAATAAATAAAATATTAAAAAAGAAGAAGAAGAAGAGGAGAGACACAGAGGGGAAAAGGCTATGTGACATTGGAGGCAGAGACTGGAGGGACATACATAGCTACAAGTCAAGGAAGGCCAAGGATGCAGGAAGCCACCAGAAGCTGGAGGAGTCAAGGAAGGATCCTTCCCTAGAGGCTGCAGAGGGAGCGTGGCCCTGCTGACACTTCGATTTCACAATACTAGCTACCAGAGCTGTGAGAGAATGAATTTCTGTTGTTTTAACCTATCCAGTCTGTGGCACTTTGTTATGGTGGCTTTAGGAAACTAAACCACTTGGTTAATGCAGTGAACTGATCCGGTGGGTCTTTCCGGATCGGTGATCTGCTGGGGTAAGGCAGAGTAGACTACAAGCATTCGCCATTGGCTATGGAGGCTGATCAGACCCCAGTGACACATGCATAGGGAGTGGTGCTGAGATGCAGGAAGCATTTTTTGCATAGATCACGACAAATAAACAAATAGATGCAGTTGCTGTTACTCTGTTCTGGGAAAACTGTAGTTCTAGGATCATACTTGCATTGATTTTGTACAATTATTGCACGTGGTTGGCTCTGCTCCATTTATTTCTTACAGTTAAACAGTAGCTCTGAAATTTTCACTATGCTGTAATCACTCTGAAAAATGCAAATTTTAAACTTAGCACATACTATTTCCTTTGGTAAAAATATTGTGTACCATTTATCTGATTAAATAGTATGACATACGTTATTAGCGGCTATCATCTGCTGCTCTCCTCTGAAAGACTTTTTGTTTCCCCTTTGAAACCTTAAGGGATTGTTTTTTGGGGTAACTACCCCAGCCCAAATGATTCTGAGATACAGGTTTTCTTAGATCATAAGCAATAAACTATTTCTTTTACTTTTAAGGACAAAGTGAACATGTCCATAATTTCTCTTTGAAGCAGTTTGGAAAAAATTCTTAAAATGCTTTGAATGTAATAAATAAGCATGGGGGAAAAGAGGGAAAAATATTCACATTTGGAAGTCAGTGTCAGCCAATCATTAATTCACTATCCCTCTTACTGTTTGAAGGATTGTATGGATAATCTCTGGAAGCCCTTGATGACAGCCCATAACGTGAGAGAACAAATAGTCCAACATATTTTTGACATCCCACATAGCTTCCTGAATGTCACAGCTTTCAGCCTCTTAAAGAAGTTCCACTTTTGAAAGATTTCATTAAACAACTCTGTACCCAACGTGGGGCTCAAACTCACAACCCCAACATCAAGAGTCCATGCTCTACCGACTGAACCAGCCAGGTGCCCCTTCTTTTAGACAACTTTTGCATTGGCAATCTATATGTAGATGCAAGAGACTGTGGGGTCAAAGAGGTGTCAGTACTGGGGGAATTTCAGAATTTTAAATTCCTCACACTCACCAGTAAACCTTAGAACTTTATACAATCAAGTACTCAGCTCTTCCTTCACAACTTTGCCACCATATTTAATTTCCTACTCATGTTTAGTGGCCCAATCATGGTTCTGATTTGCATTTACTCTCTGCTTGTGTGTGTATAAAATAACTCTCCACTCCTTGGTCAGTTGTCTCCTTATGCCTATTAAATTCAAGAATACTTCTTTAATCAAGATCGCCTTTCCTTTCCTGATTGTTTATATAAATTGATGACATTGTTTTCATTCTGTTATTAAATTGTCTCATCATGTGTTATTGCATAAGCTGAAGAAACATGTATCTCATTTATACGATAATGCAGCTAACTGCAACAAAATGCAGTTTTGTTTCTAAGTCCAATGATCTCATCTGGAATTTGCATTCTTACAATAATCAAGTTGTAAATGTATAAACCAAAATAATTATTCTCCTTTATATTTTAACTTCATTTCCAACAATTCCAAAAACCTGCCTTTATTCTCCAAGTTTTGATCATGTCTCTTTTGCAGTGAACATTGTTTTCCAATAAACTTTTAACTCTTCTTTTTGTATATTTTTATGTATTTTTACATATTTTACATTTTTATATGGGTATATTTTACTTTTGTAAATATGCTTTGAGTCAAAATGATAGTTTTCAACAGCTTCACCACAAAATCAGTACTCATGCTGAAACTGTAATGATTTTATTTTATTTATTTTTTTTAATTTTATTTTATTATATTATGTTAATCACCATACAGTACATCCCCAGATTCCGATGTAGTTTGATGCTTCATTAGTTGTGTATAACACCCAGTGCACCATGGCAATACATGCCCTCCTTACTACCCATCACCAGTCTATCCCATTCCCCCACCCCCTCCCCTCTGAAGTCTTCAGTTTGTGAAACTGTAATGATTTTAAATGCAATTTACTTCCGAGTTTTTGAGACTCCTCTCCCCTCTCCAATTGGGAATTTTTTCTTTTATACATAGTTCTCTATGACTAAATTCTCGTAGGTAAAATAATCAGTGTAAATAATAGAATATTACTCTAATTTTCAATAATTTCAATCACATGGTTTGAAAGTGTACTTTGAAGTGTACTTTTTTCCATCTATTTCCATAGACAATTACTGTATACTGAGCAATTATTAATGATAAAATAGTTGGTACCAACAAATGACATGATTGCTTGACAAAATTGGTTAACTCTTTTACATTTTGGGGAAAAATAACACTAATTTTTGTTTTGATATTACCATAGAAAAATCATAGTTACTGAGAAAGTAACTGCAAATATTCATGCCTGAACCATCAATTAGGGAAGAGGAGTGAGAAATGTATGTACCAAGAGGAACGGGAAGCTGTTTTGTGTAGACAGGAAGAACCCCCCACTGGTAAAGGTGATGCTGTTGAAATTTCATCGGTTGAGTTACACGAAAGGGATTTTGTTTATTTCCCATCTGGATGAGAATTTAAAAAGAGAAAAAACAGTGTTGCAGAAAAAAATTAACCAGTTACCTATCAGACAATTTATGTAACACACTCAAAGTATTTTTGCAAGTTCTCTCGTGTTTCCAGCAATTTTACCTCTTTTGCTGGCCCCCTCCCCACCAGCACTCTTTGTTGGTAAGACCCAGGTCTACTTTAACAGCTTTTTCCTTCCACCGTCCCATTCCATGAGTTGCAGACGCCTCTCACTGCCCTGAAGAAGCCATAGTCTTTCTAAACGCTGTCTTTGCACATTCAGGTGTCTCTGCCTGCTGTGCTTTCATCCACCTCACACATTTCAATCTCTCTTTTAAGACCCAGTTCAGATACCACCACATTTGTAAAGTGTTCTCCACCTTCCCAAGGCAAGGAGAGTTACTTGCCCCCTATAAGAACTTATAATTCTGGTCTCCCTCTGTTATAGCACATGGTTGTATGTAATTTACTTTTCCTACAAGTCTACTCCCCTCAGCAGCCAGTGAAATCCTCAAGGGCAAGCACCATGTTTTTATTCCCAGCAGCAACAGGGTGGCAGTTCAATACACGCATTTGAATGAACTAGAAGTGAACACTGACTATATGAAGCTTATAGAATGCAGGAGCTGGAAGTCTGATGTTAAGCTCCACAGCACTCAGTAGCACCAGGGGAGAGGACGATGAGGGAAGGGCACTTACCAACACCAGTAGGATGTTATCGAATTATCCCTTCCCAGGTTACCTAAGCAAGTGCTGGCTATGTTTTAGTCAGCAGTACCCACAACCATCACAACAGTTTTCCAAATTCTTAACATACTGCAATTTTAGTTGAATCTATAATTAAACTCTTTGGATAAAATGTGCTGAAAAAATTATTTTTGTGAACTCCTTATAAAGTGGTTCAACTCTCCTTAGAATGCAAGCAGTCTTATCTTAAGGTTTAGAGTAGATTTTATGCAATAATGTACTGGTATTTTATTTTAAGTATATAGGGAGCTCAGAGAATAAATGCAGTTGGGATTCTGACTAGGTATGCTTAGATCCTTTGGTGGAGTTTGTCTACCCTACAACACAGTGCGATTTTCCCTTTTCTGGAAGACAAGCAGTGCATGCCCCACCACCAGGCAGCCAGGAGCACACCTATCTGGCAGGGGCAGAAACACAGCAGAACACTGCAGGACTGGGATGTTTTGAGTTGAGTTAAGGGGTGATTTATGAGAAAACCAAGTGGAAATGTGTTTATATTTTTTTTTAATGAATCTTTAAAAAGGATAAATTAAGAATCTCAAAATCAACATCAGATGTTGTGTGATGACTTCACCACGACAGACAACCTTTTAAAATGAAATATTTTGAAACTGAGTTCCTCGGCCGCTCAGCTGCTACTGTGGTGGTTCAAGGGGCGTGGGCTTCCACTGTGACAGTTCCCAACCACCGAGAGCCAACAGGGAGAAAAATGCTTCGGTCTGACTAGTGTTCCCGGTAATAATGAAAAAACCAGCCAATGCCTGAGGTGAACTGGTAAGGTGAGGAGAAATATGTGTTTTAGAATCAGGATCATGTCAACATCCCTTTGTTAGACGATAATCAATTTGCAGAATTAGTTCACGGATTTAAAATCAAAACAAGACTATGTTTTTTTTTTTTTAATGAAGGATAACCAAAAACTTTTCCCAGTGAACAAGCTGCATTTTACTGGCCTCATCTTAAGGAGACGGCCTCCGCATACCACAGGGGCTCAATACAGAATTATTGGGTGAGTGAGAGTTTCATCTCCAGTTTCCTTTTAATCTCATAGAAAAATAAAAGATTGGAAGTCTTTTTCTTTTTCAAGCAGGCTGGGTCTTCCTTTCTCTTCGAAGTCTTTTACCAAAGAAAAGGCATATGCTTTTAAGTCTGGAATCTTGATGTTCACTTAACAATCTGATACAGGTTTCCTAACATGGGTTCCCAAGTTTCTCCAACACACATGCTAGTTATTCAGTTTTAAACAGGGATATCTGAACTATCTCAAAGTTACTGGAACATTCAGATGAGAATGCAAAAGCAGGAAGGTGCAGGTTCCTCAGGGGGCTGCAAATATGAGCCCAAATATGGCATTTTTGAACTTGAGCCAGATTCCAGAGCCAAAAGCACGAGAATAATGTGTGCTAGGTGTAACAACTCTCCCTTTCATCCCTATTGCCAAAGCAAAATACTGCTGCTAACGCTCATACTGCAGAAAGCCAACACACAAAATTTGGAGTGCATAAAAGGGGTACCATCAACTTAATTCAGTCCTGTTTCCAAACTGCAGACTGTTATAGGTTTTATTTAATGATTATGTATAATTTCACTTAGGGATTAGGGATCAAGTGTAGTTTAATTCAATAAAATAAACTTTCAATAAGCTCATACTACATACCAGACCATCCACCCATCCAACCATTCAAATATTTATTGAGCACTAATCAAGCACCAAACATTGTGCTGGGCAGTGGGGATACAAGAGTAATAGAACACAGTCTCTGCCCTGAAAACTCTACAGTCCAATGAGGACTGTGCCAAACCCAGCTAATTCACTGATCCTTTTTCCTTAGGGCAAATTTTAAATCTCCAGTCCACGTAAGCCCCCAGGAGTTTCCCTCCCTTTATCAGATGACCTCGGTTCTTGCTTTACTGAGTTTGGTGTGTAATATATCTTTTCTACTCTGTATTTCCAAATATTTCCATGTAGATAGCCATCTTCTCTCCTCTTGTTTTGAAGAGAAAAATCCCTCTAAGACTAACCCTTTCCCACAGTGCTGACTATGTCCTTTCTTGTGTTCTTCAGACTATTTCTCCATCAAGTTTTCTTTTCATTTTCCACTTTTAATCCTTACATAGTCTTTCCTACTGTGTAGAAATATAAATAGGTCTACCCCTACCTGGAGTTATTTCTCCCTTTATTCTACTCTTTCCAAATATTGCTGAGAACCCTATACTCCACCACCACCTTAAATCCCCATAATCTATCCCTTCTTTAACTTCCCCCATAATCTGTGTTCTCACCCACCAAGTCAGTAAAACTTCTCTAAAACCAATAATGGTCCCCTAATCCTTTAATCCAATGGCTTTTTTTTTAAGGTTTTTTATTTATTTATGTGACAGAGAGACAGCCAGAGGGACAGGGAACACAGCAGGGGAGTGGGAGAGGAAGAAGCAGGCTCCCAGCGGAGGAACCCAATGTTGGCCTCGATCCCAGAATGCCAGGATCACGCCCTGAGCCAAAGGCAGACCCAGGCGCCCCACCAATGGCTTTTTCTGTCTTGTTGCTCTTCAATGGTCTCTTTGAATCTATCAATTGACACTCTTTATAATCATCCTTTCAAACACTCTCCTTTGACTTTCATGAAGCTGCATTGCCTTGTTTGTTATTTTAGCCTCTGGTTTCTCCAATTTTATCTGTTATTCCTGATTTTCTATTCTCACTCACCCCACAGCAGCAGTTTCAACTTTTTTGCTGCTATGACAAGTAATGTTCACTGAAAAGGGAACCTCCTTTCATGCCCTGTTCTCATTTTCCACCTGGATCAAAGAACTGCTCGTTGAATCGATGCACTTCAAGGACCATGACGGGGCCATGTTTGTTTCCAGATGAGTCTTGCCCTCTCTCTTTCCTCTACAAGCCTATCTCAGAGCCAGGCCTGGCTCCCTAGACTCTCTTGCCTTCATTCAGGAGATGATGTCCATCTCTGGCACCCTACCTCAGCTGGCAATTCATATCCCAATGTTCAGGTCTGGGTTTAGGACAAGAGTCTTAGTCTAACCAAGTTTAACAGAACTATACAACGGGGTGTCGGGCCCATGTTGAGTTGTTAATAAAATAGTATTTTAATTCTCATATGTCACTGTCTTTTGATATCTGTCTATCTATCTATCTATCTATCTATCTATCTATCATCTATCTATCTATCTGTCTCCTTTGGAACCTCCTAGAGAAGGAAACCTGAGGTTTGAAGAACTGATGCACTCCTGGACCTCAGGCCATAATGTCATCTTTTATTCCTCCTTATCACTTTATTAGATTTTTAAAAAGTCAAATCATAAAGAGATATATTAAGAAGGAAGTTAAAAAAATTATTTCTTTCTTCATTTCACACCCAACTAAAGGAATCAACATTAAGACCCTGGAGTGTATACACACATACCTTTATCAAAAAAAAAGAAAAAAAGAGAAAGAAAAATTTTACAGATGTAGGGTACATTTTTAAGCAAAATTGGGATCATATAACACATTACTATGATCTTGCTTTTATTCCCACTTCATAATATGCCATGGTCAATGTAAGTATATACAACATTTCTTTTAATATCTTAATACCCTTTATATTAGTATCCTTTCCCCTTCACACCTATATTTTTATAAACTTTCTGTTGGTGTCCTTGTCTCCATTCTCTTCCTCTTGAAAATCACGGGACTTAGGAATATTAAAAATCATTAAATCAAACAGCAATATTTCTTTTTTTTTTCTTTTTTAAGATTTTATTCATCCATTTGACAGAAAGAGAAAGAGCGCACAAGCAGGGGGAGCAGCAGGCAGAGGGAGAGGGAGAAGCAGGCTCCCTGCTGAGTAAGGAGTCTGGATGAGGGGCTGGATCCCAGGACCCTGGGATCATGACCCAAGCTGAAGGCAGAAGTTCAACCATCTGAGCCACCCAGGTGCCCCAAACAGCAACATTTCTGAAGAAAAAAAGTGATGCTTCAAGAAATTAACTGATTTGCCCAAGAACACTAAATTAGCAGGAGAAATAGCCTTTCATTCATTCATCCAACAAATATTTACAAGCATCTACTAAATGGTCCTGCTCTTGTGGAGTTTAATTTCAGGAAGAGACTGCAAAAAAAAAAAACAAAAAAAACAGGTAAATAACCATAATAAACACAGACTGCGATTAGTGTCAGGAAGGAAAAACAGGGTGAAATAAGGGTGAAATAACGGAGTAATGGAGTAGTGCCTACTGGCCATAGAGTGGACACAGAAAATATCTGGAAGTAGATGTCATCTGAGCTTTTATCTGAAGAATAAGAGAGAGAGCAGATTATAAAAAGAGGCAAGGCAAACATATCCCAGACCAAAAAACAAACCAGCAGGAACAGAGAGACCAGTACAGTGTTCCTGGTGTGCACTGAGCAAGGGAGAAGAGTGGCCAGAAGTAAAGATGGAAAAGCAGACAGGGAGCAGGTCTCATAAGGCCTAGTAGGCTATGGCCAGGTGCTTAGTTTGGGAACTGAGTCAAGAAATTTAAGAAAGGAATGACATGTATCCTGCAACTTTACTAAATTCAATTATCCACTCCAGTATTTTTTCGGTGCAGTCTTTAGGGTTTTCTGTATCATGTCATCTGCAAATAGTGACAGTTTGACATCTTCTTTACCAGTTTGGAAGATCTGGATGCCTTTTATTTCTTGCTGTTGTCTGATTGCTGTGGCTAAGAATTCCAGTACTATGTTGAGTAAAAGCGGTGAGAGAGGACATCCTTGTCTTATTCCTGACCTTACAGGAAAAGTTTTGTTTTTTACCATTGAGTATGTTAGCTGTGGATTTTTCATATATGGCCTTGATTACATTGAGACATGTTCTCTCTAAACCTGCGTTGTTGAGAGTTTTTATCATGAACGCATGTTATACTTTTTCAAATGCTTTTTCTGCATCCATTGAAATGATCTTACGGTTTTTATCCTCTCTCGTGGTGTGATGTATCACATTGATTGATCTGCGAATATTGAACTATCCTTGCAAACCAGGAATAAATCCCACTTGATGGTGGTGAATCATTTTCTTTCTTTCTTTCTTTTTTTTTTTTTTTTAAAGACTTTATTTATTTGAGAGAGAGAGTGAGTGAGAGAGAACAAGCAGTGGAAGAGGCAGATGGAGAAGCAGGCTCCCCACTGAGCAGGGAGCCCAGGATCATGACCTGAGTTGAAGGCAGATGCTTAACTGACTGAGCCACCCAGGTGCACTGGTAAATCATTTTTTTTGAATGTATTGTCAGATTCTGTTTGCTAGTATTTTGTTGAGGATTTTTGCATCTATGTTCATCAGAGATATTGACCTATAGTTCTCTTTTTTGTAGTGTTTCTATCTGGTTTTGGTATTAGGGTAATGCTGGCCTCATAGAATGAATTTGGAAACTTTCCTTCCTCTTCTATTTTTTGGAATAGTTTGAGAAGAACGGTATTAACTCTTCTTTAAATATTTCATAGAATTCACATGAAGCCACCTGGTTCTGGACTTTTTGTTTGTTGGGAGTTTTTTTTATTACTGATTCAATTTCATTACTGATCATAGGTCTGTTCAAATTTTCTATTTCTTCCAGATTCAATTTTGGGAGGTTATTGGTTTCTAGGAATTTATCCATTTCTTCTAGGTTGTCCAATTTGTTGGCATATAGATTTGTATTTCTGTGGTATTAGTTGTTACTCCTCTTTCATTTCTTGATTTTGTTTATTTGCGTCCTCTCTCCTTTTTTTTTTTTTTGATAAATCTCGCTAAAGGTTTATCAATTTTGTTGATTTTTCAAAGAATCAGCTCCTGGTTTCATTGTTATGTTCTGTATTTTAGTTTCTATTTCATTTATTTCTGCTCTAAGCTTTATTATTTCCTTCCTTCTACTGGTTTTGGGTTTTGTTTGTTCTTGTTTTTCTAGCTCCTTTAGGTATAAGGTTAGGTAGTTTGAGATTTTTCTTGGTTCTTGAGGTAGGCCTGTAATTGCTATAAAAATCATATACAGAAATCTGTTGCATTTCTGTACACTAATAATGAAACTGCAGAAAGAGAAGTTAAAAAATCTCATTTACAACTGCACCAAAAATAATAAAATACCTAGGAATAAACTGAACCAAGGTGAAAGACCTGTACTCTGAAAACTATTAAACACTGATGAAAGAAATTGAAGATGACCCAAACAAATGGAAAGATATTCCATATTAATGGATTGGGAGAACAAATATTGTTAAAAGGTCTATACTACCCAAAGCAATCTATATATTTAATGCAATCCCTATCAAAATACCAACAGCATTTTTCACAGAACTAGAACAAACAACTTTAAAATTTGTATGGAATCGCAAAAGACACCGAATAGCCAAAGCAATCTTGAGAAAGAAAAAACAAAACTAGCAGTATCACAATCCCAGATTTCAAGATATACTACAAACATACAGTAATCGAAACAGGATGGTACTGGCACAAAAATAGAAAGATCAATGGGACAGAATAGAAAGCCCAGAAATAAACCCACAATTATATGGTTAATTAATCTTTGACAAAGGCAAGAATATATAATGGGAAAAAGTGTTTTCAGCAGATGGTATTGGGAAAACTGGACAGCAACATGCAAAAGAATGAAACTGGACCACTTTCTTACACCATACACAAAAATAAACACAAAACAGATTAAAGACCTAAATGTGAGACCTGAAACCATAAAAATCCTAGAAAAGAGCATAGATGGTAATTTCTCTGACACCGGCCATAGCGATATTTTTCTAGATATGTCTCCTAAGGCAAGGGAAACAAAAGCAAAAATAAACTGCTGAGACTACATGAAAATTAAAAGCTTCTGAACAATAAAGGAAACAATCAACAAAAACAAAAGGACAGCCTAAAAAGGACAGCCTACTGAATAGGAGCGGATAATTGCAAATGACATATCTCATAAAGGGTTAGTTACCAAAATACATATAGAACTTATACAAGTCAATACCAAAACCCCCAAAAAATCTAATTAAAAATGAGCAGAAGATATGAACAGACATTTCTCCAAAGAAGAAATTCAGATTACCAATGGATACATTGAAAGATGCTCAACATCATTAATCATCAGGGAAATGCAAATCAAAACCATAACAACATATCCTCTCACACCTGTCAGAATGGCTAAAACCAAAAACACAAGAAACAGTAAGTGTTGATGAGGATGTGAAGAAAAAGGAATCCTCTTGCACCGTTGGTGGGAATGCAAACTGGTGCAACCGCTTGAAAACATGGAGGTTCTTCAAGAAGTTAAAAACAGAATTACCATATGATCCAGTAATCCCACTATTGGGTATTTACCCAAAGAATATAAAAACACTAATTCAAAAAGATGTGCACGCCTATGTTTATTGGAGCATTATTTACAATAGCCAAACTATGGAAGCAGCCCAAGTGTCTGTCAAGAGATGAATGGATAAAAAAGACATGGTGTATATAAATATATACAACGCAATATTATTCAGCCATCAGAAGAATGAAATCTTGGCATTTGCAACAAGATGGATGGAGCTAGAGAGTATAATGCTAAGCAAAATAAGTCAGTCAGAGAAAGACAAATACCATATAATTTCAGTCTTATGTGGAATTTAAGAAATAACACAAATGAACAAAGGAAAAAAGACAAAAAAAGCCAGACTTAACTATAGAGAACAAACTGATGGTTACCAGAAGAGAGGTGGGTGGGGGGATGGGTGAAACAGGTGAAGGGAATTAAGAATACACTTACCATGTGATGAGCACTCAGTAACGTGTAGAATTGCTGAATCACTATATTGTACACCTGAAGCTAAAATAACTGTATATTATCTATACTGGAATATAAAAAAATTAATTTAAAAAAAAGGAAGGAGGGGCACCTGGGTGGCTCAGTCGGTTAACCGTCTGCCTTTAGCTCAGGTCATGATCCCAGGGTCCTGGGATTGAGCCCCCTGTTGGGCTCCCTGCTCAGTGGGAGTCTACTTGTCTCTCTCCCTCTGCCCTTCATCCCTGCTTGTGCTCTCTCTCTTGCTCTGCACTCTCACTCTCAAATAAGTAAATAAATAAAATATTTAAATAAAAAATATTTTTAAATAAAATAAATAAAAGGAAGGAGTCACATGATCAGATTTACATTTATAAAGGATTACTCTGGCCACTAGATCAAGAAGGGATAGAAGGCAATCAAGAAGGGAAGCAGGGATATCTTAGCAGGAGCAGAGGTAAGCAATGAGGGTAAGCAATTAGGGTATTGGCAGGCGAATGGGAGAGATGTGGACAGATTGGACAAATACTTGGAAAGGAATTTCAATAAGACTTGCTGATGGAATGGGTGTATGGCTGAAGAAAAGAGTGGTACCTGGTTGGAATCCTAAGTATTGGTTGGTGAAACTGGTAGCTGGGGCCATTTTTTTTGTTCTGTTTTGGACAAGTCAAGTTTAAGATCCTTCCTAGTCTTCTACATGGAAATGCTAATTGGGTGGATGGATACAAGTGTGATGCCTAGGGGACAGCTGGAGCTGTAACTTTGGAAATCATGAGCATATTCATGGTATTTGAAGGCATGACACTGGACAAGCTCACTCACAGAAAGAGTGTGGTGAACTCAGGACATAGCTCAGGGGCCTTGAACACGTAGAGGTCAGGGACAAGAGTTAAGAGGAGCCAGGATATGTGACTAAGAAGGTACAGCCAGGGAGGCAGCAGTAAAATCAGGAGTGTGCGTCCTGGAAGCCAACACATAAAGTCAGTGTTCCACAAGGAAGGGTGAAATTCAACTGCGTCAAATGCTACTGACTGACCGAGCAATATGACTACTAACTACTGACCACTGGATTTGGCAACGTGACGGTTACTGAAGACTTTGATAAAAAATATGAGAGCAGGGAGCTAGACTAGAACCCACCTTGTAATGGGCTGTTTGGGGGAGGTCAAGAGAGCAAGTACTGACAATTTTTAGGGAAGTTCTACCACAAAAGGGAGCAGAGAAGTGGGGCAGCACTTAAAGGGAGTTATCAGGTCAAGACATGTGTTTTTAAGATGGGAAATAGCAGAGTATTTTGTAAGGTAACAGGAATTATCCAGAGAAGGCAACATTTATGATGCCGGAGACGAGAGAGAGAATATAGAAGCAGGTGAGTAGAGGGAACCCAGAGCACAGATGGACTGAGAGACCCGCATGAGGAGCGGGAACAAGATTTCCACTGTGACTTGAGACACCAGAGAACATGGACCCAGATGGTAAAACAAAAAAAATGTCTCGTTCTGTTTTCTTCATGAAGTAGGAAGTGAGAACCTTACCTGTTTGCCAGGAGGCAGGCCAAGACTCAGGAGTAGAAATAACACAGACTCTAAGACAGCCCTCCAGAAAGGCCAACCAATTTACTAGAGAAACATAGCTGCCAGACAATAGTAAGTGCCTGTTTGAAGACTTGAGCCAGGAATCTAAGGTTGAAGCGGTTAGCCTGCTATGTAATACTCTGCAGCCATGTTTGGCTGCTTGGGGGCAAGGGAAAAGAAAGTGAAGAGCAGGCTGGGTTTCACTGAGCGCACGCAGCAGAGGGAGAGACTGCAAAGGGAATGAGAATATTTGCAAAGGAGCGATTTATGACGACAGTGGAGTGGAGTGGCGGATCTCGAGAAAGGAGTCAGGTCAACAGGTTGGGGGACATGTTAGGGTTGAACACACTTGGCGTGTGGGTGCTTGACGCAGCAAGCCAGGGGTCCGCAGGTGGGTTTTAGACAGTGGGGTGCTGAGAGGTGATATTTGTGAAGCTATGAACTGCCAGTGAGGACAGGATCTTAGCGTTGAAGCCGTGTGCCGCTACTCAGAATTTGTGACTGTGAGCAGCACTCCGACTTGGGCTAGCTGAAGTAGAAGAGACTAACTAGCAGGAACAACCCAGCCAGGATGCTGCCACTGGCCCTGGATACTCTGGGGCCTATCCCACTGCCACCATGAAGCTCACCCTCCACGCCTTCCTCTTGTAGCCTCGCCTCTGAAGATTCAAAGGCCAAGGCACGTAAGCGCTACCTAGTGCTGGAGCTCGGGTCCTGTGCCTTTCCTTACTCGTTCTAGAAATGGAGGAACCCCTCCTTGGGCTTCCTTAGCGATGGAAGTGGTCCTGCCTCCCACCGAGCTCACAGAGAGGATTCTTTAAAACTAAGAAGGGGTCTGGGGGCGCCTGGGTGGCTCAGTCGTTAAGCGTCTGCCTTTGGCTTAGGGCGTGATCCCAGAGTCCTGGGATTGAGCCCCACACCAGGCTCTTCCGCTGGAAGCCTGCTTCTTCCTCTCCCACTCCCCCTGCTTGTGTTCCCTCTCTCGCTGGCTGTCTCTCTCTGTCAAATAAATAAAATCTTTAAAAAAAAGAAAAAAAAAAGAAGGGGTCTGGGCAGATAATGGCAGTCAAAGAAAAAAATTTTTTTTAAAGAACAAAAGAAGATAAAGACAGAGGTGAAGGAACAGGTCAAACCCCTGTTCTCTGGGAGCTCCTCTTCTAGCAGGACATCTGGTCTCTTCATTCTTCCAACAAAGAAGGCTTCCGCTGCAGTGTCAACGCCAGTAAGGCAATGGTGTGACCTCGAGGATCCCCCCCTGCTACAGTCTTTCCTGCTGGCTAACCCCTAAATTCTTCTCATAGAACTCACAAGCTTTTCATCTACAATAAATAATAAAGGGCTTAAAATGCTAAACAATTGGTTGAGGTAAAAGGAACCAAACCTGTTTATACTAAAATAGATCAAATAATACCAACAACTGTGTTAAATATAAATTAAGCACCCTGTCATGCCGGGCTCTTCCCGATCCTTGCTTGACTGTCGCAACACACCTAGAACACGGACACTGTTACCAGTTCCACTTTATGGAGAAAGTGAACAAGGCATTGAGATGTTAAGTAACTTGGGTAGGAGGGGGCAGGGCCCGGAAGTCTGGCTCTAATAATGACTTGCTATCACACCCTTTCCTCTGTTGCTGTCCTTTTTGTGTTTAAGTCGGGGAGGGGATCTGAAAGCAGGTAAACCCTACAGGAAAAACGGGCCACTGAGTACAGAAAGGGAGAGGCTAGCCTGAAAGTTGCCAGACAGATGGAAGCCATGAGGATGTGCCCAAAGCTCAGAGGAATAATGCTGCTAAGAATCGGCAACCTTGCTTTGCCCGATTTACGGTTTGGAGGGGATTTTGTTTTTCTTTTTCTTTTTTTAAGAGAGTGAGAATGGGGGAGCAAGAGAGAGAATCTTATGCAGGCTCCACACCCAGCTATATGAGCTCGACACAGGGCTCAATCTCACAACCCTGAGATCATGACCTGAGCCAAAATTAAGAGTTAGATGCTTAACTGAGCCACCCAGGCGACCCTTGTTTGTTTCTTAATCTAGGAGACCTACTTGCTGTTCTCAATACTAGGAGAGCTGAAGGGAGAACAGAAGAACAGGCAGATTCTGAGAGTGGAGTCCCTGAATGATAAGATGGGAGTGCGGACAGTTTGTACAGTTTGGCGCAGAATAAATATTAACTCTGAATCCACTGGATAACCTGAACAAGGTACAAAACCGGAGCACTGTGGTCCATGATGCCCCTTTAGCAAGCTGGCTGGACCCCAGCAAGGGCTTCTCCAGCTGTCAGCGTGGGAGGTTTGGAAGCTGCCCTAGCATTTAGGGTGCAGCGTGGGGACAACTTCTGTCCACAAGACAAAGTCACGTCTGTGCTTAGGGTTTGGCAACTCTTCCTAACATCTCTTCCCTGGGTAAGAGACAAAATGGCAGTTGTCCTACAATTTTTACCTATTGCACAAGCTATAAATTCATCCCTAAGTACATCCTTCAACGATTCAAACCAAAGCTTGCTTTATCAGCGCTTAGAGTTAGATGGCCTCCAGCTACCTTAAAACATAGCCATATGCTCCCTGATATTACAGGTCCTATTATGCAAGGCTCCTCCCCAGTCCCAGAGGAGACCGAATGACATGCCATTGCTTGCTGTTGCTTCCTATTCACATTTTTAAATAACAGAATAAAAAGAAAAAAATCCGGCCACAATTGGCTCCAGTTGGTGTGAATAATGAGATGTGGTTGTCAGATTCCTGGAAAGCCGCCAATATGGTCATTAGGGGGCCAATATTGGGCCCACTTATAAAGAGAATAAGGAATACAACTTTAAATGAGGTCAATTTTAAGGAGACATTAAGTTTGGCATTTGGGTGTGGGATGAAACAATCTATGAATTAAAACCCTCCTTGCATGAAGTGCCCTCCCTAAGAAAAGGGAGATAGACTGGGATGAGATGGAGCTTCCTCAATTTTGGAAATCGAGCTTTGCCCAATTAAAATCTGGTCCTTTTTTGAAGTCTATGATAGAAGAATCCTAGCTCTGACAGGTTGGCAGTAATCCTTGTGATCTATTTTACTGGGATATACATTGTCACTGCAAAAATAAAACATTCTCAAAACTGGAGAGCAGACCCTGCCTGTGATCATTAGACAGACTGGACCAAGTGCCTCAAGCCTTTGATGCCCCTGACATATTATTTTCTGGATGGTGTCCAGCAACCCAATGCAGAATAGCTTTTTCTCTACTGTATCCAGATGGCAAATGGAAGAGATCAAATTCAACAGTTTCAGAGCTAACCTTAATGGATGTGAAAGGCTGGATTCTCTACTAGCTGTTCAGAGATCTATGATACCAAAAAAAAAAAAAAAAAAAAAAAAAAAACCTTTTAAAAAAGAGACAAATAATTGGCTTTTTTTCCTCTCTCTCTCTTCAAAACTAAACCATGGTTGTGGTAATCTGGTTCAAATCCATCTTCTGGTTGAAAAGGACAGCCAAATATCTAATCAGTTCTAATCATTGACACCCTCATGACACTTTCTGTGAAGTTCAGATGAGTGTTGTTCTTAATATTCCGGGCATCTTTTTTTTTTTTTTTCCCCTGCCCTTCGAGTAAATATTTTCAATCTTGCTCTATTTCCTCCAAAACTTTAATAATATATATATATATATATTCCTAAATGTGTAATCAGCAGCTTCTTATAGTAAGATTCTCACACCCCTACTAAAGACTGAATTGCAGAATTGGCTAGCGTGACCCTTACATATTTGTTACTGCATACACCAGAAGTTCATTTATGCAGCCATTTATACAGAAAGGAATAAGGTATGAAAGTCTATTTCACTCTCCAGACAAGAGGTTTTACATATTGAAGTACCACAAATACTTCATTATAAACCAATTGCACATAAAAATCCAATCTTGATCATAAGATCAGCTTTGTAACTGGTTAGCAGCAGAGAAGGCAATGAGGAAGAAGGCTCAATATTTGAAAGAAATAGATTACCTTTTGTGGGTTAAAGTAGGAGTTCTTAACCATGGTTTATGGACTTCTGAAATTGCACATAAAGTTTTGAGAATTTATATACGTATTTTTCTTGGTAGAAGGTCCACATTTTAATCAAAGGAAATAGTAACCTTCCCCCAACAACCCAAAAAGTATAAGAACTCTGAGGACAAGACTTAATAGAAACAAGATGAGGTACATTAACATATCTAAAGAAAGAATATTATGTCCCCTGGAGGGTAGAAGCTTAGAAAAGCACTCTGTTGGGAAAACCCTGGCCATGTGTTTTAAAGAGCTGTCCAAGGGAAATGGTGCTGTGAAACAGACCAAAAATATGTTGCCCAAGGAGCAGGTATGTCCCATAATGCAGATGAAGCTTTGGGTTCTTCAACTGGATTAGACTAGCCAATAAGGTGATCTAATGAACTCTCCTTGTTCTGATTCCCCACCTATCAAACTACCTTATTTAATAATCTGGTTTTCTAATTAAATTTGCCTGCAAGTAGAGACTATGGTAATCAGTAAAGAAAAGTGACTGGTACTCCGTCACTCTAAATACATAGATGATATGTGGTGTGTGCGTGGGTGTGTGCATGGACTTGAGTGTGCGTGCGTGTACACATGCACGTGCATTGGTCTATGAAACGTTTTCCTCATTTGGCTCCTGGATGTCGCCTTTTTCTACTTTTCCTTCTCCTAATCTGGCTCCTATTGTCTTGGCTGGTTCTTCTCATCATCCTAACCTCTTAATGTTGAAATGCCCACAGGCTTAGTACTTGGACTCTTTCTACAGACACCACCTAAGTGATCACACCCAGTCTCACAGCTTTAAGCACCCAGTCTCTATACCAAAACTTCACAGATTTATAGCTCCATCTAGACCTGACCCTTCAGCTTTGGTCTCATGAATGTAAGTGTTTGCCTGACATCTCCACTTAGATGTTCCCTACGCATCTAAATTCCACATCTCAAAAACTCAACTCCTCATCTGCCCCCCCCCGCCAAAGACTTGTTCTTCTCACAGTCTTTACCATCTCAGTAAGTGGCAAATTCATTCTTCCACTTGCTCTAGCCAAAAACCATCAGTCTTGACTCTTTTCTTCCTTTCATCCTACATCTAATCAGAAAATCTTATTGGCTTTATCTCCTTCAAAATAAATATCCAGAATCTGACCATTTTTACTCCTCACCCAAGTCCGACCACCACTGTCTCTTGCTTGGATCTTGTACTAGCTTCCTAACTGGTCTTGCTTCTATCCTTGCTCCTCTGCATTCTATTTTTAACATAAAAGTGAGAGTAACCTCTAGAACCTTCATCAGATCATATCACTCCTCTAAACCAAGTCCTCCAAAGGCTTTCCAACAACTCATGTAAAAGGCAGTCTTCACAGTTGCTTCTGAGGTTCTATACAATTGAACCCCCACTTCCACCTTCCTATTAGCTATCTGACTTCATCTCCTACTACTATTTGGGGCACCATAATTCAACCCAAAGTTAGAACCCTCACTCCCTACCCTTTTTAGCTATGCGCATTTTGTTGCTCCTGTGGCAAGTTACTTAACATCTATTTTGTAGAACCTCATCTGTTAGCACTAGCACTGGGTTTATATAGGGTTGTTATAAGAATTACATGACTTAATATTTGCAAAGTATTTAGAGAAGTATCCAACACATACTAAGTACTACACAATATTTGCTAAACAAAGAAAATGCTCACTCTTCTTCAGCCACATTAGTCTCCTTGTTGGTCTTCAAACATGCCAGATTAGCCCGTTTCCATTCTTGTTTGCTCCACCTGGCATGCTCTTCCCCCAGATATCCACTTTGTACATGTTCTTAACACCTTCAAGTCTTTCCTCAAATGTCACCCTTTTGGAAGCCTTTACTGACCACCTAATCTCCAACTGTACTTACCATTTCCTGTCTCTGCTTTTTTTCCATATCGCTTAATATCATCTAACATATTATATATTTTAATTACTTTTTTATTATTTGTTTCTGTCTCTGAAATGTAAGATTTTTGTCTATGCTCTTCAATGGTTTATCTCCAACACCTTGCACATTTTAAGTGTTCAATATTTGTTGACTACATCAATAGAAATAAAATATTCATGACTTTTTACTTCCATGAATTAGAGATGTGCATACAGTTTACCAGGTGACAAATCCAAATATTCCACTGAACAGTCTTTTAATGGTTCAGGAGACATTGGGCATAAATAGTCCAAAATGTCTTACATGGCTACAAAAATTGGAGAAGAATAATTATTTACATGTATTCAGCCCTTCGTTGTTATGTTCCCACCTCTTAAATACTCTCCTACATCAATTAAAGGCTTGGGAAGCTGGCACTCTTTCTTCCCTAACTTCCATTATCCAAGAGAGTTCAAGGATCAGGTACACTACACATGCAATACACCAGCATTCAATATCCTTGTTTGGTCTCTCCAAAGTCAACCACCTATTCCCATGGTCAGCTACTGGACCTTATCATCACCATGATTCCTCCATTTTTGCAATCATAAATATATTCCACTCAGTCTGAAACCTTCCAGTTTTCAACTCTTCCTGCTTTTATTTCCACTATACCTACTCCCAAAGTTCATTTAGGAATCAGAGCCTCTGATTTTCCCATTTTTTTCCCCCTGATGCAGCGGTCCCTACTTGTCCCCTCCTCTTCCCTACCTAGCCTGGCTCCAAGGTCAATCATCTGGACTCTGTTCTCATTTGCAACCCTAACTGCTCTTGCTACCAAGTCTCAACAGCCACATAAAAGGCCAATCCTGGATCAAGGCTAGAGAGTTTGTTCTTCACTTACACACCTTGGTGGCTAAGCACTTTTGGTGAAAAATCTCAAAGCAATGCAGAATTTACCTATAAATCTAATTTATGGTTTCTTATCTCATTTAGGCTCTCAACTCTCAACACTGCTTATTGAATCCTTTTTTTAAAACTTACATAGCCCTCACCATATGCCTGGTTCTAGACACTTATAAATATTAACTCATTTAATCCTCACAGCAGTCCTCTGAGGTAGATACTATTATTGTCTCTGTTTTACAGATGAAGAGGTTAAGACACAGAAAGATTAAGTGACTTGCCAAGCACATGATGCTAGTTAGGGACTAAAGTGGTGGAGCCTACTAGCTCTGAACCCTGACAAGTCTGAGGACAGAACTGAAGCTTTTAACTTTTAATTCACCTTACAAGATGAAGAAAATGAGATAGAAAGGCTCAGTAACTTGCCCAAGGACATCTAGTTATCAAGTGGAAGAACCTGGATTTGAACCCAGTTAGACTTTAGAGTCCATACACTAAACCACTAACCTATCTCATCTCCTCAGGTAAGCCCCTGAGAGAATTATACCTAACAGGTTTTGGAGTCTCTGATTTCCCATCCCATTCCCAGCAAACTGATCTAGACACACAGTCATCTTTCCTCCAATCTCAGGGTTGATCTCTCTCTCCTAATGTTTAATCATTTGCTCTGGATTGCATTTCTTCTGTTTCTTTCCATCTCTCTCCTGTATTTTCAACCTCTCCCTCTTCACTGGCTCCTATAATCACGCTCAAGTCGCTTCCATCTTCAAAGACCCCACTCCCAAAAACTTTGCTTGGTCAGACCATTCTTTATAGCTCTCTTCCTCTTCTCTGACACTTCCTTCTCACTCAGGCTCCTCAAAACAACAATCCTCACTTCCTCGCCTCTGTCTCACTGTAATTAATCTTCTGCACCAATAACTCTTCTAAAGCTGTAGCTGCTTACATCTTTAGTGACATACCAATTGTACATGCCAGCAGATAATTTTTTTTCTACATCTAGTTATTTTATCGTAGCAAAGAACATCACTGTCAACTCCATTATTATTCCTTTGTATGTTTTTAAGAATTATTTCCCTCATTTTTCATATATTGTGTATAAAAACATTTTGCATGGTTTTTTTTAATGATTTTTTTTTTATTATATTATGTTAGTCACCATACAGTACATCCCCGGATTCCGATGCAAAGTTCGATGCTTCATTAGCTGCGTATAACACCCAGTGCACCATGCAATACGTGCCCTCCTTAATACCCATCACCAGTCTATCCCATTCCCCCACCCCCCTCCCCTCTGAAGTCCTCAGTTTGTTTCTCAGAGTCCATAGTCTCTCATGTTTCATTCCCCCTTCTGATTACCCCCCCTTTCTTTATCCCTTTCTTCCCCTACCGATCATCCTAGTTCTTATGTTCCATAGATGAGAGAAATCATATAATTGTCTTTCTCTGCTTGACTTATTTCACTTAGCATTATCTCCTCCAGTGCCGTCCATGTTGCAGCAAATGTTGAGAATTTGTTCTGATAGCTGAGTAATATACCATTGTATATATGGACCACAGCTTCTTAATCCAGTCATCTGTTGAAGGGCATCTCGGCTCCTTCCACGATTTAGCTATTGTGGACAATGCGCCAGCAGATAATTTTTAGTCCTTATCATACCACACCACTATCTTGCTTTTCACTGCTTCTTTGAAATCCTCTAACCCCTCGAAATCCCTAGATCCACACACACTCCAGTAACTCTTCTCCCATCTGTCTCTTTTTCAGATTCATCAACTCTGGGCTCTCTCCTAGAATTTAGCCTACAGAGGGTTAAAAACCCTTGATTTTTAAAAATTATTTTTCCACTTTACACGCTTTGCTTGATGATCTCGCTAAAGAAGACACAAATTTAAGTGCTATTCAGCTAGCAGTAATCTTATCGGTAGTCACAGCTTTGTTACTCCTTTTTGAAGATCCACTACTTTCTCTCCCAATCCCTCCTAACATGTGGTCCAAATGGAAGCTGGATGACCCTATCTCCAAATCTAAAGGTGGGGATTTTGCTTTCAAGAAGACAGGTATCATGGAAGTCTGACTCCAAAGTCTGCTATTTAGACAGAAAAATAAGACTAGAGCATAAGCTGTATCTCTAGTTGAGTCATAGATATGTTAATATATTCCCAATCAAAATTAAGGACACATGGTCTGCTAAAGAATTTCTCTTCCATTTTAGAATGTGAAAAACAATGTGGGAGATGTCATATGGAGGCTGAAACATTGGAATTTGCAAGACATTTTAAAGATTTATGGGTATAACTGGTCCCTGATTTAACAAGATGTCTGGCCACTGTAGTCACAGACTTATCTGGAAGACACTGCAATCCTTTTAACAGACATGACATTCTGTGACAGTTTTATGATTATGCTGGGTTGATTTAAGGTTTTATTAAATATGTAAAGGAAAAATTGGTAACAAATATAACAATAAAACTTTCCTTATCGACTACTAAAATACCACTGGCCACTTTAAAAAGAAGAAAATATTAGCTCTTTGTAATAGAGATTAAAATTCTGCTTGAATCACACTGCTCTCCTTTTACCACGGTGCACAGAAAAATGGAACAGCATTAAATTGTACGCTTACAAATGGCCTCACTGTCTACATACTGTAGCAGTGCAGTGGGACCTAGGGCTATTAATCTATGTAGGGCATACCAAGATCAATAGAGCAAAGGTACTAGGCATAGTTTGACAGGTTGTTTTCAAGGGACTTAAGATGGACAATTAAGAAAAAAGGCAATGCTAATACAATAAAAGAACTTTTTATTTCCTTCACGAGCTGCATGAACCCTTGATTTATAATATTAGAAAACACAAAATCAGTTGTTGTATAGATAATATAGC
The DNA here is from genome assembly GCF_002007445.2 of Ailuropoda melanoleuca. Lineage (NCBI taxonomy): Eukaryota > Metazoa > Chordata > Mammalia > Carnivora > Ursidae > Ailuropoda > Ailuropoda melanoleuca. The sequence continues at coordinate 85,017,536 of NC_048219.1, forward strand.
ACATTTACTGAACCAGACAGTATTCTGAAGCAAAACTATGCTCAAAATAAAATCTTCTCTTCTTAATCCTGAGTATGTCTATACTTTCCTATACACAGAGGTAACAAACTTTAATATGATATGCAGTATAATAAGTTATGCCTTTGAAAAATAAAGTTAGAGCTAGAGTAGCAATAAAAGTCCGTTATAGCAACAACTTGGAAATTACAGCCTTCTTGGAAAATCACTGAAATAAAATTGGCATTATCTTCCAATCACTTATAAATATCTGGATACTTAGGACAATTACCAGGTCATTTATGAACTGCAGCAAACACTGAACATCTTCTAAAATTAGATACATAAAAATGTACAGTTTAAATTCAGCAATATGCTAAATGCCAATGGTAAGCATTTTCTCTTGTCTTACCTCCTTGGCTTTACTTTTCACTGAATTCATTCACTCAAATACTTATTGAGCTCTTTCTGTTACAGGAATTATTATGCCAAAGATTTAAGTAATAACTCATTTTCTCACACATATAGTTATCATAGCCGAGGCACAACAGGAAGAATCTTTCCCTCCCCAGCTTTTATGACTGCTGGAGGTCTCCATGAACATACTTCTGGTAAGATCTGCCTGCTGAGTGGCAGCCTAAGGCTGCACCTGTGGAACCCTGGTATTAATTATAAGCAATTTCCTGCTGGAGTGTTCATAAAAGGTCTAAAAAAAAAAAAAAAGCACACTCTCCATCTGTCCTAAAGCAAGTACCTATAAACAGAGACAGAATATAAGGAAGGATGTGTTAATTTCTATAAGGAAGGTACAAAGTCCTATAAAACTTCAAAATGGGAACAATCATTTCCAACTTCAGAACAAAGTTTTCTGGAACCAATAGAGAAGTTCTGCTGCTGTTGTTGTTGTTGTTGTTGCAAATTCCAGTTAGCTAACATACAGGCTAATATTAGTTTCAGATGTAAAGTATAGTGATTCAACACTTCCATACGTCACCTGGTGCTCATCATGACAAGTGCATTCCTTAGTCCCCATCGTCTATTTCACCCATCTCCCCCACCAACTCCCCTAATTCCCCACCCCGAGCCGGTAAACATCAGTTTTCTCTATAGTTAAGAGTCTGTTTCTTGGTTTGCCTTTCTCTCTCTCTTTCTTCCCCCTTTTCTCGTTTGTTTTGTTTCTTAAATTCCACATATGAGTGAAATCATATCTTTGTCTTTCTCTGACTTATTTTGCTTAGCATAATACACTCTAGCTCCATCCATGTCATTGCATTCTTTTTGAAGATTGAGTAATATTCCATTCCATACACATCACTTCTTCTTTATCCATTCATCAGTTGATGGACACTTGGGCTGTTTCCATAATTTGGCTATTGTAGATAATGCTGCTATAAACATCGGGGTGCATGAATCCCTTTGAATCACTGTTTTTGTATTCCTTGGGTAAATACCTAGTAGTACAATTGCTGGTCATAGTATAGTTTTATTTTTAACTTTTTGAGGCACCTCCATACTGGTTTCCACAGTGGCTGCACCAGTTTGGATTCCCACCAACAGTCAACAGGGTTCTCCTTTCCCTGAATCCTTACCAAAATCTGTTGTTTTTTGTGTTGCTGATTTCAGCCATTCTGACAGGTGTGAGGTGATATCTCATCGTAGTTTTGATTTGTATTTCCCTGATGATCCATGATGTTGAATATCTTTTCATGTGTTTGTTGGCCATCTATATGCATTCTTTGGAAAAATGTCTATTCACGTCTTCTGCCCATTTTTTAATTGGATTATTTTTTGGGTATTGAATTTGATAAATTCTTTATATATTTTGGATACTAACTCTTTATCAGAAATGCCATTTGGAAATATCTTCTCCCATTCCAAAGGTTGCCTTTCAGTTTTGTTGATTGTTTCCTTTGCTGTGCAGAACCTTTTTATTTTGATGAAGTCCCAATAGTTTATTTTTGCTTTTGTTTCCCTTGCCTCAGGAGACATATCTAGAAAATAGTTGCTACACCCAATGTCAAAGAGGTTACAGCCTGTGTCCTCCTCTAGGACTTTTATGGTTTCAGGTCTCACATTTAGCTCTTTAATCCATTTTGAATTTATGTTTGTGTACGGTGTAAGAAAATGGTCCAGTTTCTTTCTTTCTTTCTTTTTTTAAACATGCTGCTGTCCAGTTCTCCGAGCACCATTTGTTGAAGAGATGGTCTTTTTTCCATTGGATATTCTTTCCTGCTTTGTCAAAGATTAAGTGACTATACTTTGTGGATTCATTTCTATTCTGTTTCATTGATCTACGTGTCTATTTTTGTGCCAGTACCATACTATTTTGATCACTATAGCTTTGTAATAGAACTTAAAGTACGGAATTGTGTGTTTTTGTTTCATTTTTTTAAAATGGTGGAATACAGACAAGTAAGAATGGGAAGAAAGGCCTTTCCAAGAAGAGACAGTGGCATTAACAAAGAAGTAAAAGGGAAGAGTTCTGAGCAAATTTGGAAATTCTATGAACACCAAGGCAAAAGATCCATGTAAGAGAGCAATGGCCTAGAAAAGTGTTTTGGATCTAGACTGTGGAAAGTCTTGATGTGAAGCTCTAAGGGGACTAAATTTCATTAGAGGCCCCCAAAGGTTGCTGATCAAGGGGAAAACCATAATTAGACTGCTGCTTTAAGAGGATTAATCTGATAAGACTGATTTTGGGGAGGGGGAGATGGAAGGGTAGAAAAGTGTGGTGATAGGGCAATCAAAGAATTATTAAGACAGATAAGGGCAGAGGAGAGAAAGTTCACTGAGTAGAATTATATGTAATTTAAGAAATAATCATCATCCAGCATGAAGGACCCACTAGGCTTTATGCACTGGCAAAAGGACTTTTGGGAAGTGCCATATATATATATATATATATATATGGTGCATGTCAAGTGCTTATATATATATATATATATATATATATATATATATATATGACAGGATCTCTAATCCACATATTTCTACAAGGCATTATTATGAATACCTTACAGATGAGAAAACTAAAGTTTAGTGAGGTCAGATAACTTGCCTGGCATCATGCAGCTGGTACAACCAGGCCTAACTGATCCCAAGAGTCACATACCTTCCGCTTTATCACACATCCTCTTAGGAAGGGACCAGTAAACTTTAAAATGACAAGTATAATGTTCCTGTGACTGCTTATTCTCTAGACACTTGCTTCTCTAGGTTACTGAGTTTCACAGCTTGGTGGCATGGGGGTGGCTGGAAAGTTGCCAGCCATTGGGGAAGCCAAAGTTGCCTGCCTGCAGAGAAGGATCTTCCTTCACAACCAAGATGGCCAGGTAACTAGTATCCACGGAGGGCCAACCTGGCTCTCTCCCCAGAACTGGCAAGGGCTCCACATAGTCTGGTCCTTAACATCTCCCTTGGGACTCCACCCTCATCCTGCACACTTAGCCCCTGCTCAAGAGACCTCTTCTCTCTTCCAGCAAATTTATGAACTGGCTGCTTAGCCCATTCTCCCCATGGGAGGACAGGAATCCAAATCAGGGATTTGAGTAAACAGCTCCATATCCCTTTTCCATTCTCCCACTTCCCAAAAGGAGCCCAAGGTAACATAGTGAGTAAAGTTTGGGCCTGAATAAGTATAAAATAGAATGGCCCATGCAGTCTTTGTTCATGGGGAGTATTAGGAAAAGGTCATGAGGAGCCCTTTGGTGTATAAAATAAATTCTGTTCAACGTTGCTTATTTTAAAACCTCAACAGCATCCTAATTGATGTACTAACAGGAAACAATTCACTTTAATTCAATTACTGAATTAGAGACCCCTTTAAAATCTCCTAGGAATGAGGATCCTTTAGCATAAAATTCTTACTTATCACTTGCAGAAATGGCCCACAACACTAATTACTTTCATCTCTCCCATTTTCCCACTTTGCACCTCTGCTACTTTTGAAGAAAGTACTCTTGACATAAATCCCAACTAGACCCTAGATAGTGGTCCCTTGGTCATCCGTCAGCTCCAGCACTCACCACCTCCCCTCTGCCTGCAGGGCTGTGCACAGGTTGACCTTTTAGCTATAGACTGTGTGTAAACAGAACTTCCTACATGCACCTTGGGACTTACGTGTTTAAAGCCCTTATTTTACACATGGTAATCCTAGTGGCAGTAGCCAAATAGAGACATGGAGATAAATTTACAAGACGGCTTTGCTCCTTCTTCATAATTCATCGAGCCAAACAAGAGTATAGGAACAGTGACAACAAAGGATGATTTATAATTTCTACTCTGCGTGTCACCATGGCAAGTTATAGAAGTGGCTTTCATAGAACGGATTTAAAAGTTACAAGGCAGTTATCTGCATATTATCATGGGTTGAGTTGTTTAATGGCATTTTATTACAGTTAGGGTACAGACTTTGGAATCAAGCTACCAGGTTTATATCTAACATTTGCTAGCTATGTGATCTTGGGTGAGTCATTTAACCTCTTACTATTCTCATCGACAAAATGGGGTTCGTATTAGCACAAACCACATTGGGTTGTGAGGATTAAATAAGCTAACGCATGTCAAGTGCTTAAAACCTTGCTTGGTACATGGTAAGCATAAACGTGTGCTAGTATCACCTCCTCCACCATTATTGTGCTTATAATAACTATTGTGTCTATAATAACACTAAATGATTTCAATACAAATATGAAAATAACATCCACTGAGCAAAACTTTAAGGAATACCTATATTTACTTAGATTCATCATCATTACAACTGGTTAAAAAAAATTGGAAGACACAATGAGAATTTAATCAGTGAGTCAAAATTTTAGATGACTAAATAGTGAAACTTGGTATGCTGCAATCAAGATTAAAAGAATATGTGAAGCATTTTGGAGACTAAAAAGTGGTGTATTAGAACAGGATATTATAGAAAATAATAGATTCCACTTGAAAATGTTTTGCAAGGTGAGATTTATCATTTTATTTTATGCTCTCAAATACCTTAATGAAAAATCTACAACTATCATCCTAAAAACCTGGGATAAGAAGCAATGGAACCAAGGGCATTCATTCAGGGCTCTACCCATACTGGACTTGCCCCGCCCTATAGTGAGTCACAGACAGATCAGCAGACCAGGAATGCGAAGGAGAAACTGACAGCCCTGCATGCTGGCTAGTGTCCTGGCCTAGAGGGCAAGGGATTGAGAAGCAGAAGTTGTGAGAATCTCCAATGGTTAGAAATCAGGGTGACTTAACTTTGCCTTTTAGGAGACAAAGGGGGCAGTCAAAGGCAGTTCCTTAGCCAACCAGAAGTACGTTCAGTAGATGCCAGGATGACTGCGTGCCATGGGAAAAGAAAGCTGTAGATGATTTTTGATAAATGGCTAGAGGCCCAATAGAACTTAGATGTCAGGGTGCTGTGAAGACCTTGATATGACCTTGACTCATTCAGTAAGCAGGGAAGTTAAGAAAAAGTGTTATGCCTCCTCCTGGGAATAAAAGATATGGTATTGCTAAGAAATGATATATAGAGAAAACTGTAAATGCTCGAGCAGAGTTAAATTAAGTCAAGCTGGAGTCAATGTTGCACCTCTGTGCCTATAAATTCTCTCTCCGCATCTAGCATCTCGCACGGGCAGAACAGCTTCCACCCTCTGTGAGTAAACTGCTCCTGTGGAAATTCAAGAAGCCCCAGGCCTCATGTTGCAGTCTCTAAAAGAGAAATTCCTGAACCCTGAGAGGTAGTGGTAGAATGGAATCAAGAGCAGAACTGGATAAGTGTGCTTTATGAGGAGGCTAGAGGCTGGGTTAGTTATAATAATGACTAAGGGAATCCAGAGAACCATCTTTGCGCACAAAGATCAGCATATTATGCAGAAGTAAGCTGTGTTTAGAAAGAAAGAAGGAAAACTGACTACCAATATCTTCAGTGCTTGTGCAGCTTAAGATAAATAGAACATACGTTGCATTTTATTGATAAAATACACACACTATCAAAGTGAATACTCTCAAACTACTTATTTTCAGGGCAGCTCCTAGAACATAATTCATCCATCACATGTGGCCCTCAGCCAACAAACTTACCTGGATATGTTTGGGAGTTGAAGTATTTTTCAAATGTCATCATAAGAAATTTAAGATTGTGTAGCACCATCTCCGGGGCCGCTGTTTCGTGTGTGGAGGAAGGGTGGTAGGGGGGTGGGGGCTATGAGGTCAAGCAACAGGGCTCTAGCTACCCCTCTACTCCTGAAATCAGAAAAGCTCTGCTTTTATGTTTTATCTAACAGGGACTGATACAAGATTTTATTTGGTAAGAGAATACTACTGGTCAGGTGGAAAAAGCACAGACGAGGCTGAATTTGGTACTGCCATTTACCAGCTCTGACTTGGGAAAGTTACCTAATCCTTCAGAGCCTTAGCTTCCTCTTTTATAAAATGGGTAAAATAATATTTACAGGATTGTTGTGAGAAGAAAATAAGATAAAAGTGTATATAGCACATTGCACAGGGCCTTAGCATATAGAAGGTGCTAGCTAAATGTGCATTCCTTTTCTGAAAGACAGGATCATGTACGGATATAGGCTTAAATATATATATTTGTGTAAGCCTCTGCAGACACTTCTGTAACCTGCAGCCATGCAACAGACAGACCGAGAAAGGATCTCAGGGAGCAGCCTTACTCTCTTTAGCATTTCCTGGCCGTGGATGCCAGAACAGTTACTAGCAAAAATCCTCAGCATCTACTTACTGTTCCTCCTCTATATTTTCATCAGTTACCATCAGTAATTTCCATTATCTATTCAAATATAGTTTTAAAAATTATTATTTCTAATAAGCTAAGTCAGTTTGCAAGGAAAACCAATCTAAAGAAGATTTTAAGTGAATGGACTCCTAGGCTGATTGAACTTAAAAGGGGTGTTCGAGTGGGTCCATGCAACACCCTTTAAGAAAAGCACAGAGATGAAGTAGTCCCATCAAACCAGCCCAGTTATTATCTTGCAAAATGATGGCTACAGATGTAGCCCTCCATGCTGATTAGCTCTTGTTGCGAGTTGGAGGCACAAAAAGTCACTGGGAACACTACCCCATTTTAATGTCATTAAGACCACAGAAACCTACAACAACAAATACTTATTGCAAAATAGGGAATGAAATCCCAATAGTAAATTTTACCATCCTAATTCCACAATTAATTAGCGCTGTGATTTTAGGCAAGTTACTGAACTAAAGTCAGTTTCCTCATGATTTAAAATAAGGTGCTAATGCCTGCCTTAAAGCCTTGTTATGAATAGTCTCTCTTTGATGGTATTCTTGCCAAAATCCATCACCTAATCGTGAGAAAACACCAGACAAACCCAAATTGAGAGACATTCTAGTAAATAATTAACCAATCCTCTTCAAAAGTGCCAAGGTCATGAAAGACTGAGGAAGTGCCATAAATTGGAGGAGACATGACAGCTCAATGCAACAGGGGATCCTGGATTTGACCCCGGACCAGTAAGAGACTAGTGGAAAAACTGGTGAAATTTGAAATGGGATTTTAGCTAGTATTGTACCAAATTTATTTCTTGGCTTTGATCATTGTATTATGATTATGTAAAAGGAAGCGTGATGAAGGATGTACAGGAAGACTATGTACTAATTTTGCAACTTGGTAAATCTAAAATTATTTTAAAAGAAAAAAGTTAAAAAAAAAAGCAATTGTTTGAAAAGCCTAGTCATGAGAACCGAATACAAGAACAATAATTTAATACATTGCCTTTTTAAAAATTTTTTGCATGCTTGAGTCCTTCATCTAATGGCTAAACTTGGTAGCAATTAACATTAGGATCAGTCCGTTAATACTGGCCACACCCAGCTTGGGACAGCTAACAGTGAAGTGTGTTGTTCAACTGCCACAAAACGTGGACATTTTACACTGAATGATTACAAATAATTCTTGCAAAAGTCTACTAACCATCAATATTTCACTCTTGGTACAACACCATAAGTTAGGGCTTCAAGAAGTGTGCATTCTGTGTTTGGCCAACGATGACAGACTTAAATTTACCTTATGCCATCAATATTTAAATGTAGCATGTCAAATCTTCATTCCTCTGACTCTGTGACTACTCTCATCTTGTCAAACGTCAACAGTTTTTTGTGAGGTAACACCTGGCAAAATAAACCGCTTTCACATAAATTGTAGACAGCTCACAATGAGTATGGCTTAGAAACACTGTTATTCCTGGTTTCTCTCTAATTTTTATTTTAAACTTGAATCTATCTCTAGCCTCAAGGGGCAAAAGCCTGCCTTTGAGATAACTAAAGGTCCTCAATGCCAACCTTATTACTCAAGATTTTGTTTTTTAAAGAAAACATTAAAACAACCTAGGAATCATAATACTCTTATCAGTCATAGTTTCTAACACAGCACTGCTTTGGCTCACCCACTTTTGCCTCTCACCTCAGGGAGTACCTGAGTAACCAAACTAGTAACAAGTAACCTGGTTATTTCTTAGTTTTTGATAGAATCATCCAGAGGATAAAAATATATTTTCTATTAGACTATACTCTTGAAAAATAATTTTTGTTTTCTACAAAGGTTATGAGATATCATAAAAATGTCGAATGCATCTGGTTTAAGAATCCAGTTCCTCCTTCACATATTTCTGCATCTGTTCACAAAAATCGCTTTGACTTCAAAGGAAGCTTTTCAAGAGAAAAAGAAGATACATACAGGAAAAGTACCCATAAATTTCTAGTCCTTTTCTAAGGCCATTTTAATAACAGCACTGTGGGACAAGTATCTTTTTAGGTCTTTAGAGAGCTAAAATATCACAGATGATATTACTGACTAAGCATTTATAAGGAGATTTATGCTTTAACACTTTATTCTGGGTCTAAAAGTGATATATCTTCAATTTTGAACATGTGGAAAATACAGAAAGCTTAAAGAAGAAAACTTAAGTGACTTTTAATCCACTATTCAGGAAGACCAAAGCAAAACAAAAAAAGTTAAAACTGGTTGTTTCCTTCCAGTCTTTTTTTTTGTGCATGTATATATTTATATAAATTTATATTTACAAACAATATTATAATTACACTATGAAAACAATTTTGTATCTTTTCTCAGTTGGTCTTTCAAAAGACTACATTAGTCTTTCAAACCATCATATTTAATGACTGGAAATTACATGTAGATTTATACTTTAATAGAAATGCTCTAGCTTACATTTAATTCTTATCATACTCAATGATAAATTAAGGGTTTGGAAACACTAATCTGTTCTGGAAGTTCTACATTTTGAAACTATCTAGATTAGCAGTTGATTAACTTTAAGATAACCATATTCATTAATTCCACTGAAACAATAACAGGTTTAAGAAATTTTTCTTAGCATTTATAATAATTTAGTGCCCTAAAATTCCCTGAGCAATCATTAGTGGGCTCTAGCTTATTTTCCTTTTCTTTTTGATTTTCTATTTTTCATGACATTCTCCCCTGTTGGGTTTGGAAAGAGAGGAAGTTTGGATCTAAGGTTTAGTTACTTTGGTACCACAGGTTTTAATATGCTATTAGCTAGCTATAAAATAGTAAAGAAACAATTCTGGTTCTGCAGAATCAAACCCTCAAACTTCATTGAATGGATTTATCTAATTTTAAATTAATTCTTACCTAACATTGCTGCCTGAAATTTAAAATAATGCTTAAGTAGCTGTTTTGTTGAAAAAGAGCTCTCCGGTATTTCCTTTATCTTTAAAACAATCTTGTGAGGTCCACATCAATGAGGAAAACTTAAGTACAGAACATTAATTTATGAGATGACGGGAAAAACAGGTTAGACTCAAATCTTGGTTTTCATAATTAATCTCATTGCTTTACTTTGGCTTCATAATCATGGAGCCACAGATTTTCCAAAGCTTGAAGGAACATTAATGGGTCAATCAGTCCCACCCTTCCTCCACTCATTTTACTAAAGAAAACAAATCCTGTGAGATTGACTTGCCATGTCCCACAACTAGCAAGTGGCAAACAAATCTCTTGATCTTCGATTTCCTAATTTCAAGTCTAGGGCTCTTTCCAATATACCAGTTACCACACAAAATCCTCACACCTATGCATTTTGACCACGAATAAGCAAGGATGCCAAGAAATCACCTAATAATCACATAATCCCAAGTTTCTTCCTAGTTCCCTGAAGATACGTCCCAAGAGGTGTACAGCAATGTGCCTACCACCAAGATCGCACTTAGAAGACATTTAGTAAGTGTCTGAATGAATGAAGTAAATATCTGAATGAGTGAAAGGGGATATATATACATACATATATATAAAAATTATAAATATGGAAGCCAGTGTCCACGCTCCCAGCACGACACGGTAATGGTGACAGCAGTGCTGCCAGGTGCAGGACAGAACGATGCACTTTGGCAACTTGCTGTAACTCCCTCACAGAGCCTGCTCGATGCAGGTCTACCTTGGGGAATGAGGAGCGGGAGTAGAAGACGCACTGACACTTGACACTGAAATGCCGCCCTGCCAGGAGGAGGATGTCAAGGGGCTGCTCCGACTTAAATCGTCCGCTTCCTCACAAGACTCCTCTCTAATTTCCCCGCTGGCCCCTCAGAAAGGAGGGTGAAATAGTAATAGGACCACGAGAAGGCGGGCAGCTCAGGAAAGATCGGCGCTCTACTCTGGTAACTTCACACAGGACTTGGCTTCCCGCGTTGCCCGGCAACAGCCGCGGTGCCACGCTCTCAGGGAAAAAGACAGAGACCAAGTGGGCAAGCGGAGAGGCGCTCCTCCCACCCCGGCGCGTGACATCATCGCGCATCCTTGCAACGTCGCCACGTTCCAAGTAGGAAGGGAGTCTTAGGAGAGCGGACCTTAAGAGAGAAACCGCTCGGTATTCTCCAGAGGAAACGGGAGGAGAGAAACCAGTGGAGGGAGAGGAGACGAGAAGGACCTAGCGGGATGGGAAGCTGGCGGGAGAAAGGCCAGCTATGGTTACCTGAGGAGTCTGAGCAGCTTCGGGTCCTTTATGAAGTGCCCGGATGAAGCTCCGGCACCCACACGCCTTCCGCATTGAGCGCATCGCCATTTTGAGAGGGGCGGAGCCGTATTGACTTGAGTGACGTCTTCCCGGAGAGCCAGTCCCTGAGTCTCAGCTGTTTTGCTTGCCGCGTAAGCGCCCTGGTCTTCCGGGCGTGCCTCTGTGCGGCTGCGTGGGGGAGTACGGTCTTTGCAGAGCAGGTGGGGACAGGAATGGGGTGGGGCTTGGCTCTAGTGTTTCCCCTGAAGGACAGCTCTTTGTGCGGGCCTCCTGGTGGGAGAATCTCTTTCCGGGATATTAGTAGCAGCGTTGCAGAGTGGAAGAAAGTAAAGTAAATTTGCCTTTCGGATTCCGGCCATCCAAAGGCAGCTTTTAAGAAGTGTCTCTAGGAATGGGGCCTACCCAATCCTGTTAGAGAGCAGTAAGTGGTCCTTTGAGACTTATGTGGCTTCATTAATTCATTCGATCTACAAACCTTTGTTAAACCCTACGATCTGCTAGGTACCCATATCTTATATGGCCTAATGCGTAGCAGGTAAATAAACGATGCACTCTTTTAGGTGTTAAAGAAGCAAACCCCAAGATTGGGGAAGAGGGGTGGTTAAGATTGTGGCGCTAAAGCCTGGTCCAGGGAGGGCTTCAGAAGGTAGATACCTGATAGAAGAAATTGTTTGCATTTTGGGTTAAATTATGAGAAGAATTAACACTGTATTCCTGCTTCTGCTAATGCGCCCAAAAAGCACCCACACAGAAAAGAACCTATCAGTAAACATATAACAGGAAAAGATTAGTCAGAATTCCTTTATGTGTTTTCTTGTGTTTATCTATTGAACAAATACTGAAAATTAACACATTTCCACAGGGAGAGGTACGAGATAAATGGAAAAAGGATGCCTGTACTCTTAAAGTAACTGAAATCTTACAGGTTAAGACAAAGTTTATGAATTAAAACCATACATTAAAATCTCTTAAGAGTGGTGCTTTGTACTGGTGAAATTCAAGCGCAATTGGTGTAATGTAGAAATAAGCAGGGAAGGAATTGGAAGGATGAAGGCCAAAACCAAAACAAATACCCAAGAAAATCAAGTGTTATTCTTAAACAAATCAGTTGAGTTTGGTTTTGTCTCATAAATTTGAGGTGTGTGGAGTAGTTCCAAATGTGATGGCCGTTAAGTAGGTCTGGAACCCAGGAGAGAGAGCCAAACTACAGAACGGATGGTAATTGAAAGTAAGGAACTCTCTGAGACCACAAGGTAGAGTCTGTGGAATAGAAATAGGCAGATGATGGAAATTTTTAAAAATAGTCAAGAAAATATTTAAAACCCCAAAAATGTGGTCTTCCTGAAACCCAGCTAAGAGGCCTTGCCAGTGGAAGTGATGATTGATCATTATAAAGATGCACAGTATCCCTTGTACGCATGCCTAAATATTTTGTACTCATATATACAGCAAAGCATTAAAATACAGTTTTTTACAGATATGCTATTAATTAGATTAAATGACCCTAGGAATTAGTAAGGTTAGACTTCTGACATGCTCAGCCATCTGGATTATAACATAAAACCTAGCAATAAAACGAGGTTTACAGCAGAAAGCTGTCAAAGGCCTGCCCACTTTATTTCCTCAAGCAGTAATTTTAGTCTTTTATCTACAGACTCACGTGACTGATAATATTTCCATAGGAGATATTTCCAATGCATACTCCCATTGAAGAAGGTATGTCTGAGCACAAGTGGAACAACTTCAGTATCTGTATTTTTTAAAGTACATTATTTTCAAACTTAGAAGTAAGAAAGTATTTCCCATCACAGTGGTGATTTGATGACTCTTGAGTGTCACTCAGCCAGCCAGGTTGCTCCTTGGACAAGGACTATGTTTTGTATTTCTTATATTTCCCCCAGCACCTAGTATAGTACCTTGCACAGAGCAGGCGCATCTTTTAAATCTAAATTTTATTTTGACAAAGTATGTAACTAATCGTCAGAGGTTTGTGTGTTTTTAACATCCAGGAGGGAAAGCTGACAGCAGAAAAGACACTAGACTTACTTAAAGCAAGCTAGTTTCTTCAGCTTTTGTACTTTTTTACAATGGCATTCTGAAACCATTTGCCATTGGGAAAGTATCCTGAAAAAGCTCACCGTTGTGTAAGCTCACCATCTTCTCTTCTAAGAAGTGCACTACAATTAGCATATTTTAATAAGTATTTTAAATGTTAATCCCGAATCTTCAGGAGAAAATATGTCATTCAGGGTATCTTTCAATGAAAAATTGTCAAATATACTTTTGAAATGTTTGCATACAAAGTGATTAGCATTTTAGAAGTTTGCATAATGCAGGAATAGTTTGGTTACATGAGAAGTTCACTTGTGGAATATTGCATTGTCCAACAGTGTTTTTAAGTGAAGCATCACTGTATTGGCAGTATTTCACATTGCAGTCATTTGATAAGCCAATGAACTTCAGTAAAATGAGATAGAAATATTTTACTTAGGCAGACTTTAGATGCACTTACAATTAAACACTTATATAGTGTGTATGGTATACACTGTATGTCTACAGATGTTCGTGCTTACAATTTTGAAAACTTGTTTAAAATTTGATTTCTCATCAACACTTTTATTTTATAGTGAGTTCTGGTAATTTTGCTCTTTTCTTAACATTCCCTGCAAATCCCATCTTGCTTGAAACAATAGATTAAAACCAGACTGGCAGTTGGGGAACGCTTTCTATTGCAACCATGTGTGTCAGAAGAAAGGATTAGGTTTCCTTGTCCAAGAACATCAAGGGAAACCTCCACCTCTGCAGACACACCTTTATTCCTCGGTAATGGAGAGTTTATATCTAGTTAGATTTAAATGGGATAAGGAAAGAGTTTAAATCCACTCTTAGCTCTAGTAGTATAATCAGCCCTCAAGTCTCAAAGTATCTAATTTTGTTTCTCTAATTTAATTCTAAGTGTCGGGTTGGTATTAGATGCTGATCAAGGTGATGGAGAGTTGCCCTACACATTTATTCACTTAAGGAAGAATTTTGCAGACTGCAAAGACTAGATGGCATCTACGTTCAAAACTTACTTAAAGCACAACCCATTCACCTCTGACCTTTCCTTTATATTGAATATGTTTTTCAAATATAGAGGAAGAGATTCCATAGTTGGAGGTAAACCTTTCTCTTCATAATTTGGGATAGGGCCATACTATCTTATGCTGGACTCAATTCTAAGGACCTAAATCAAAGTGAGACAGAGCCTGCCTTTGAGTGAGATCACTTCCGAGTGTCATTAAAGTATGTGTGAAACCATAGTAATGCCTGGGAGGTTGTTTCTTTCTCCCCCCCTCCTTTGGCTTAATTCTAGTTCTGCCCCTTGTTTCAGAGCAATGTGAAAGTCATCCAAAGATACTGAGTACCTTGACAAAAATCACACAAAGAATAAGAGTGGGATAGAAAGAACTATAATCTCCAGACAAGGGCTCTACATTAAGTGACACCACTATAGGGCGCCTGGGTGGCACAGCAGTTAAGCGTCTGCCTTCAGCTCAGGGCGTGATCCCGGCGTTATGGGATCGAGGCCCACATCAGGCTCCTCCACTATGAGCCTGCTTCTTCCTCTCCCACTCCCCCTGCTTGTGTTCCCTCTCTCGCTGGCTGTCTCTATCTCCGTCAAATAAATAAATAAAATCTTTAAAAAAAAAAAAAAGTGACACCACTATAAAATGAAGTAGATAAGACTAGGGCTGATCCAAGAGGAAGGTTTCACCTAAAGGCATATATTTGTGTCATGCTTCCAAGTCAAGGCAACTAAATGGCTGATTTTTAAAGCATTGATATACTCATCTCTCCACCACTAACATTAAAAGATGCTATCTTTCCCTCACTGTTTTGGGGGAAGTGCATATTATACCATATTCTTTGTGGGAGGGTAATAAACCGGAGGCCTATCTGGTCTTTGGGGGAGGGGCTTAGGGTGTTTAAGGGAGGCATTACTATCCTTTTTTTCCTGGAAGATGATACCCGTGATATGGGTAGCAAAACAGAATTTTTCTCAGAGCACCCTTTCCTTAGAATAAAGGGCCAAGGCCATAGTTTCTTCCAGATTCAACTTTTAACCTTAAGGACTATCTTTCCCACTTCACAGTTGCGGGTGGGAGAAGGTGAGGAGGGTAGAGAGAGAGCAGACATAAGTGGATAATTTGCCCGTGTTGATCTTCAGAGAAGCGACTCCATTACTTGTAGGGTCCTTAGCGTGGGGTACCAGGAAGAGGACTGATTATGTGGGGATGGTGCAGGCCCTGGAACTCCTGTTCATACTTAATATTTTCTCTCTATACCTTTTTTTCCATATTGTTGTTTCAACATCAGAGTACAGGTCTTCAAAGAAGATAGAGAATTGCTCCCATAAGTATGGATCCAGAATAGGGAAAATAATTTTCTAGAAATGCAGAAAACTACTTTCAGTATTCTCTATCCCCATTGTTCACCCTCAGTCTTAGGACACATGTTCCATGAAGAAATGGAGCTTAGAGATTAGCAAGTTAAAGTTTCAGAAGAGCATTTTACTTTGTTGTCTCCCTTTGCATGCTATATCTGTTCCAGAAGGTAATGGCCCTGAAGACAAAATCTATATGTTACGTGCACACTCATTCTATTTTTAAATCATCACCCTTTGCTCCCAGCTACTTCATAATGGGTGAACAGGCTTTCCAGTTCTGAGTTTATGTTTTACAGAAAGAACTAGGTCTCAACAAAGTTTATTGGTGTTGTTTTAGATAGGCTCCTTTCTATTTTGTCTATGTAATCAGACTCCATTCGATCGCTTCCCACACTCTTATCTCTGTGGTGTGATGCTAGGAATGACTGAAATGAGACACAATGCTTAGATCTTGATCCTTCTAAAAAAACAACATATAAAGATACCTTGAACTCTGAAACAAGGGAGAATGTTAACCTCACTGTCTCAGTCAAATCCCACCTTAACCAGTTAGATTCTGTTGGACTTTCCAAAACCCACTGGCAGTTGCCATCAGCTGTGATTTTCTTCACTTTTTGTCCTTAGTAAGTAGAAGTGAACATGAACTCAGAGAAAATTTGTATGCTGGCCCCATTACTGATCTCAGTGAACCATTTAACCTTCAGGTGCCTTTTTTTCATATCTGTAAAGTGAGTAAAAATAGGAGGGCTCCAAAAAAAATGAAAACACTAATTTGAAAAGATCATCTGCACCCCTATGTTTATTGTAGCATTATTTATAATAGCCAAGATAGGCAAGCAACCTAAGTGTCACCTGATAGACAAGTGGATAAAGAAGATGTCACACACACACACACACACACACACACAGGAATATTATGCAGCCATAAAAAGGAGATCATGCCATTTGAGACAGCATGGATGGACCTGAGAAGGTATTATGCTAAGTGAAATAAGTCAGACTGAGAAAGACAAATACCACATGATTTCAGTCACGTAGAATCTAAAAAAGCAAATGAATAAACAAAAAGCAGAATCAGACCTATAAGTACAGATAACAAACTGATGGTTACCAGAGGGGGATAGGGTGGGGGGATGGGCAAAATGGGTAACTGGGAGTAGGAGATCTAGGCTTCCAGTTACAGCATGAATGAGTCAAGGAAATAAAAGCAGAGCATAGGGGGGCGCCTGGGTGGCATAGCGGTTAAGTGTCTGCCTTCGGCTCAGGGCGTGATCCCGGCGTTATGGGATCGAGCCCCACATCAGGCTCCTCTGCTATGAGCCTGCTTCTTCCTCTCCCACTCCCCCTGCTTGTGTTCCCTCTCTCGCTGGCTGTCTCTATCTCTGTCGAATAAATAAATAAAATTAAAAAAAAAAAAAGAGCATAGGGAAAATAATCACTGATATTGTAATAATGTGTGGTTACAGATGGTAGCTACACTTGTGGTGAGCGTAACATGGTATAGAGAAGTTCAGTCACTCTGTTGTGCACCTGAAACCCATTATAGCATTGTGTATCAGCTACACTCAAAAAAATTAAAATAGGGCCAGATGACATACATTGTAACTCTTGTGGTTCTAGGAACTAGTTTCTGCTTTCTCTCAAATTAGATTCATTTAGCGATGCAGACATAGGTACTAAAGTCAGGATCCACATTTCAGAGCACAGGCCCTGACCCCATGTCCACGGCAGATACTGACATGCAGATATTGAGAATGGGCCTCAAAATTTTCCCAAGACTGCTCCACTCTCCACCAAATAAAATGGGCCCTACTTGTCATCCTGTCACAGCAAGGTTAAGTTTATGGAAACAGGTTAAGTTTATGAAAACAGTTTATGAAAACAAGTTTATGAAAAACGGAATCTGAAACTTTTCTCACCCAACTGTGACCATGAAATGGCTTTCTACATACTTTTTTTTTTTTTTTTGGAGAGAGAGAGAGCGCACATGTACAAGTGTGGGAGGGGCAGAGGGAGAGGAAGAGAAAGAGTCATAAGCAGGCTCCATGCTCAGTGTGGAGCCTGACATGGGGCTCAATTTCACAACTCTGAGATCATGACTTGAGCCAGAATCGAGAGTTGGACATGTAACGGACTGAGCCACCCACGTGCCCCTCCACCTAGCTTTTCAAAGGGTAAGCAAGAAGAGTATCCTGACCCATTTTCATTCTTTCTAGCTGCTTTAGGTCCCAATTGTATTGCTTTTGTTATTTCTCAAAAATATACACATTATTTCGCAATTGGCAATCACAATGCTTTATATGACAGCTGCTAACCCAAGAGTTCTAGGAGAGGGCTATCCAGCAGGTGCTGTGAACTTGGGAGAGGAAGGTAGCCAACAGCCACCCACAGCCTGGCAGGTGTGGGGAATGAGGTGAGGGGGGTAATGACATAGGGGCAATAGCCGTGCCTCCCTTTCCTCCCATCCTCTGATCTGATCTTTTGGTTCCTCCCATTCACTGATCCTCAGGACAAAGGAACATGATTTATCTGGTCCATAAACATCAGTCCTTCTCCCCCACCTCCCATCTCCCAGAAGCCCAGAACGGGCTGCAAAATGGTAACAGTGGATCTGGAAGGCCAAATGGAAATATTCAGTACAGAGCTCCTGTCCATCTACAGAACTAGAAATAATGATAAAAATCTAAATCTTATTAGGATAACTTTCTAACCAGGCATTGCATTTGAAGGCAAGATTGCATTTTCACCTCTGACCTAGCAGACTACTTGGGACATCAGAGGAGACCTCAGTAAATATGGCAGATTGATTAAATGGACAAATGAACACACGTGAGGAGGAAGAGGGAGGTGTGCAGTGGGATATTCTAAAGATAGTGCAGGGAATTGGGGGGGGAAATTTTAAAGCCTAAAATAAGCCCTGGAAGCATTTTTAAAAATCTCTGATATATGCCGGCTTTCTTGTGGTTTGCTCTTTCCACTAAAAAGCAGAATGCATAAAATATTCTGATTAGTTGAGGGTTATTACTTAGGTTCCAACTAATGTTTTATATATAAATCTAAATTACTGCTTTTCCTCCACTCTGCTTCTCTTTCTGTTCAGTCAAATCCCTGTGGGAGGGAGAAACATTCCTGTGGTGGGTAAAATAATTTCTATGGAAATTATTCAAAACACAATTTCTGTAAACACTATGTGAAGATATGATTTATTTCTGGATTCAGCCCTCGTGCTTGCATCATCTCCCTATTTATCATCAAACTGTCTGTTTGCCAGCATCTCAAGGATCTGTCCGTATCCGTTTTACATCTAAGAAGATGAACTTCCGTCAGGAGGTTTAAAGCACTGGCAAATGCGAGAAGAAATTGTGTTCCAGTAGGCAATGAATGGGTGTACTGAAAAGAACACTGGATTTATACTCGGTTCTGACTCTGCTGTAACTAGCAAAGGACGCTGGAACGTCCTTAACCTCTCAGCCTGCTTTTCCCCTGAAAAAAAATGGGAGTGGTTGATTCTCAAGGTTCCCTCCAGCCCTTAAGTCAACAAGCTTATGCTTGTGTGGGGGTCTCATTTTTAACCAAGGATCTCCTGGTACTTTGGCTGATAGGATGAAATATGCTCCCATTTTGATAGATGATCCAGCTGGGACCTCAATGATTCCTTAGCTATTATTATGTTATTAATAATTAATAATCACTGTGCTAATAGTAATTATAACTATTAACTATTATTCCACACTGTTCATGTGTGGAAGACCCAGAAACTGTCTTGGATAATCTGGTGTTGGAGGAATTGAACTGAAATGTGACTGACTTGAAGAGCAGATTGTTAATGAGGAAATCATTAGATAGTAAATTCAAAGGAAAGGTGGAATAACGGGTCTTCTAATATCGCATGCATCTGTCTCTGGGGTGAGGCACAATTTGGCAGTGCCCAGGGAGAGAGCCTGGAGGTAGAGCAAGAACTGGAGGAGAGGGGGAACCCGTTACTATGAAGTTTGCCGGTCAAAGGTGCCATTACTCCGTTCACATGATTTACTCATTCAAGAATCCTTTACCACATGCTTACTGCATGCCCATGAAACTAAAGGACTAAAAAGGCAATCTTGTGTCACCGTAGGCACCACATATGATACTACTTACAGTCACCACGTGTATCACCTTCTTTTCTTGGCTATAGTTTCTTAGTTCCCACCCTGAAAACTTAGAGACAGAAGAACCTGGAAAGCTGGCATTCTTTCCTTACTCCCCGACCCCACCTCCCACCCTTCCTTCTTTCTTCTTTCCCATACTTATTGACCACCTCCTAATAACCTGGGACTGTCTAAAGTACTGGGATCCATGGAGACAAAGACGTGGATCCCACCTTGGGGAAGCTGAGTACTGCAGGGAAGATTTCTTGTCAACTTGTTAAAACACAACAGGGTAGGTGCTGTTTGAGAGCATGCACGTGGTAGTGTGAACTCAAGTGCCCCATTTAAAAAAAATATTAGCAACTAGATAACTCAGTGTGAGTCCACGGGGTCACTGACAGCACAAGGATGCACTTCTTAGGGTCTGTCTCCAAGTCAACACACACAGCTCCTACACCAGCCCTGGTGACACTTAGCAATTACCTGGTCACTGTCAGTTACCACCTCAGTAAGCGCAAGACCTCCATGCCGAGGGCCCCGAAGTTCACACGGAACAGGACTGCTTTTTTCCTTGAAGAATAACAACCCTTCCGAGCTTATGTTGTTATTCTTATCCTAGAATTGCTTGGGGATCAAGGAGGGAAGGAAAAAGAAGGGGTTTCTAGCTCTGACCTTCACTGTGTTAGGAAGATCCCATTTCAATCCTGATGCCACGCCTTTTGTTAAAATAATAAGGCATCATTTCTAACCCAGGGCTTAGCTCTCATAGATTCTTAAACCTTTCCAATTGTCTGACATCTAACACCGTGAGGCAGTGGCTGCAGTGGGGTGCGGAGGTATGAAACTAATAACATGTAAACATAGACTCTTGAGGGCTTGACATTCTGTTATTTACACATAAGCAAATACTTACTGGGGTCTGTTACGTACCAGGCACCACGCCAGGTGCCAAGTATACAACGCTGAATAAGATGCTCTCTGCACTCTTCAAGATCGCAAGTTAATGAGGGAAACTGCAAGCAGCAAAAGCATTTCAGGGAAAACGTCTTTGTATCCAGAAGACCTTTTCATTTCCTTTGAATCAGACTTTAGGGGCAGTTCTGGCTCTACTCCTTGCTCTTTAAATGACCTTGGACAGGCTTCCTAAGGGTCTGGGCCCCCCGTTCCCTCATCTGGAGATGAGGGCAAAAGCAAACAAATTCCCCCAGTGCCCTTCCAGCTCTGAGGTACGGACTGAGCGGCTCTTGAAGGAGGCACTGAATGGAATTTTGAATTGGAAAGAGGACCAAGGTGTCCTTAGGAGAGAGAGCTGCGTGAAGGAAGCAAGGCTATGTGCATGGGTAAGGCATCCCGCAAGGTGAAGTTAAAGAGAATAAGGTATGAACCCCTCTCCGGCTGCTTCTGCCCTTAAACCCTTCGGCCTATTCTTAATCAGCAGCCAGAGCAACCCATTAAATGTATGTCAGCTTATGGTCACCCCTCTGCTCAAAGCCGTCCAGTGACTTTACATGTCCTTTGGAAAAAATCCCAAGTCCTTACCAAGATCTATAAGGCCCAAATGATCTGCATTCTCCAACCCAGCCTCCCCTTCTGGCCTCTTCCTCCACTGCCTCCCCCTTACCTTGCTCTGCCTGGGGCATACTGGTCTCCTCACCAGCCCTCAACCCTTATCACCATCTGACATATTCTACTTAATTTATTTGTTCCTCCTCTAGAATGTAAGCATCACGAGAGCAGAGAATTTTGTCTGTTTTATTCTGTATCTCTAAATCTTAGAATGTGGATGGTTAGTAACACTTGTTGAATGAGTTTCCCCAGTTTACAGATAAGGAAGTTAAGATCCAAAGAAGGAAAGTGACTGAGGTCAAACTGCTCCTTAGAAGGAGAGTCTGAACTAGTAAGTACTTACATCTTCTATCTTTCTGCTCCATGAGCTCCGTGGTAGACGAAATGATGGACTCCAGAGATGCCTATGTCCCACTGCCCAGAACCGTGGCTGAAGGCACTGTGCAGATGTGACGAATTTAAGGATCTTGAGATGGGGGAAATGATCCTTCTGATTGTTGACTTAACTTCTGACATCCCTTCCCTTGGCTTCTTCAACTCGATTAGAGTTATTTGTTTACTGATTTATTAATTCACTTGACCAGCATTTACTGTATATATTGATATATCCCTTTTAGCAAAGGAAAAAGGAAGGATATGAAAGGGGAACATTTACAACTTCATGTAATTTTTTTAAAAAGCAGTGGGACTAAGTGTGTGCATATGTTTTACTTTAATTTGAGGATTTCCAGTGTTTTTTAATTTTAAAAATAGAAACAAATATATTCTGAGAGTTACTCTGAACCAGGCATTAATGGCAGACACTGGACATAAAAGAAAATTCCTGAACTACACACACTTAGAGATCAATAGGGGTGACAAGTGAACAGAGGACTGCCTCACGGAAAGGGAGTGCCACCAGGGAGCCAGGGCTTTGATGGCGGCCCAGAGGGGGCATCTAACCCTGTCTGGAGGACAGCATCAGTGGGGGAGGAAGGGGGGACGGTGAGTAGAGAATCCCAAAACTAACATCTCAGTCGAGTAGTCTGATCGTTACCAAGTTTTGGGCCCTGTGGCCTTGTCTGTCCCTGGCCGTGGCTATTTTGCTAACCAGAGCCAGCTGTTCTGTGGATGCCCTTTCCCCCAGTCCTGGTGTCCGCCCTTGGTCCCTTCACTCACTGTGTCCCACGCCCTGGCATGACACAGCATTTTCAGACCTTTCCCAGGAATCTATTTAGAGCCAATATCCTGTGCAGCTCAAGGAGTCAAGGGTATGATGAGATAAGGGAGGGGCTTATGATGAACACAGACAAAGCCAAGGGGTAAATATTCATGCTTTCATCTGCCTTCCCCAGACAGGATGCTTTCACACCACTCTCCGTAATTCGAACAGTATGTTTCTCCTTAACATACTGTGAAGATGTGATGGCTATTATCAAGCCGCACGAGACATGTTCTTGTCCTAAGATGGGGTTAGCACCCCTCCTGGTGCTCCCATATTTTAAAGGGTCTCTCATATCCCATCTCCTGACTGTCTGTGTGCTCCATGGACCCCTCCTGCTAGTCTTGCTTGAGGGTGCCTGGGACACCCCCTGCACACAGAGAACGCTTAATAAATAATCGCTTCATTGAATTGAATAGTATATGATGTTGGCACTAGTTTGGGCAAATTTTGAAACATCTGAAGCCACACTCTCATTTGGGAAGGCTGGAAAATGGTTTTCCATTTTAATTAATTATTGTGAAGCAAAAAAATTGTTCTGGCAATTCTCAAATAAATATTCACCAATGACATTTCAGGCTGATTTGACAGGCTGAGCAGGGATGCAGGTTGAGTACATAACAAAAACCATATTTGAGTTGCCCTCTTCCTTGCGGTTGTGTAGGAGAAAGAGCGCAGGAGAGAGAAGGGAAAATGCTTTGAAAACTGAAGTGGGTTGCAGATGTTAGTTTTGCTTTCCCACAACTGCTGCAGAAACTGCCCCTGCGCTCAGTCACTTGCAGACCGAAGAGGGACATCAGTGTTTGGGTGGGACTCAGGAATGGTAAGGAGGAGTGGTGACTTGTCGCACAGAGCATTCAGCTGTCCTGGGCTTACCCAGGGAGCAGATGGCTTTCCACTGCTGGAATTGGTAAGGGATGGTGAGGGAAGGACCCGGGCCTTGCTTTCACTTAACCGGTGATGCAGAGTTTCCAGAAATCTTGGCACAATAACACTGTTCGGGTACCTCTTTAAGGAAGTCAAATCAAACAAGTGACAGTGACACATCCTGGTGCCATTTCATACCATTCCTGACTTCTCAGAAGTCATTGACGCCGGTTGCCTGGTCTGGCAAGGGATTGCTAGCCCTGGCTTTGCAGCAGTCCAAGGAGTTCTCTAGGGGAATTGCAAAATACTCCTAAATATTCTAAAAATGAAATTAAATATTCATTTTATTTTAATTTACATATGCCATACTTTTACAAGATGTCAGGACCGTGGAATGACATGGCCAACCATCATGGCTGCAACCCTGAGATACAGCTGTGAACTAGCCTACAGTACTGATGGCCTGCCTTCCAATGTGTCCAATGTCTGATTTTCATCTTGGCCAGCTATGAGGGTTAGCCAACACTTTTCTCTCTGTGTGCCTGTGAAATTTTTATAGGTCCAGGATGGTCAGATATTATTTCATAAAGTCTTAGTCTAGTGAGTTCTAGTAATTCCTGATCTTTCTCAAATAAGTACTGGTCAAGTGTTCCCCAATAACAAAGTAACTAAGCATCCACATTTTCCAATCGTAATGCAATTTTGGTAGGAGAAAACTATTTGCTGGTCTCCGGGATTTAGAAAGTAAACACGATGTTCTGCACTTCTCCATCCCAAGTGCCTCACTTCAAATTTCTTGCTCTTTTCTTTTTTGCTTTAGCGTTTCTTGATGTGTTGCCTGGGAAGTTAGATGTGTTGTTATAACACAATGAAGAATTACATAAGACAAAGCCCAACTCGCTTTTCTTTTCCCTTCCAGTTCTACTACACCCAAGACAAAACTCAACCATTCTCTTCCGTGATGTAGAATGGTTATGGAAAAGGCAGGATGTAGGAAAAAAAGAAAACTTTCAGGGGACAGTGGGAAACAAAGGCATTATGATTTACTTAACAGAAAACTGTAAGTAGGAGTTATGTCCAAGAACATGGAAATTGCTTATTTAAAATACTTTTTAATTTTTTTCTTTTTTTGTTTTTCTTCTTTTCTCCCCCAGAAGAGCTATAGAGGTGAGTTACATATTTTTTCTTTTGTTACTTTTTTAATTGAAATATAATTGATGTACAGTGCTGCATTAGTTTCAGGTGTACGATATAATGATTCAGCAGTTCTCCACCTTTCTCAGTCTCAAGATAAATGTACTCTTTATCCCTTTTACCTGCTTCACCCATTCCCCCCACCAGCCTCCCCTACGGAAGCCACCAGTTTGTTCTTTGTATTTAAGAGTTTATTTTTTAAAAAAGATTTTATTTATTGGAAAGAGAGAAAGCACAAGCAGGGGGAGGGATAGAGGGAGAGGAAGAAGCAGACTCCCCACGGAGCAAGGACCCAATGCAGGGTTCAGTTCCAGGCCCCCGAAATCATGACCAGAGCCAAAGGCAGACGCTTAACCGACTGAGCCACCCAGGCGCCCCTAAGAGTCTGTTTTTTGTCTCTTTTCTCTTTGTTCATTTGTTTTGTTTATGAAATCCCACATATGTGCGAAATCAAATGGCATTTGTCTTTCTCTGACCGACTTATTTCACTTAGCATAATACTCTCTAGATCCATCCATGTTGTAGCAAATGGCAAGATTTGATTCTTTTTTATAGTTGAGTAATATTGTAATATATATAATAGATCCCCATTCCCACCAACAGTGTGCTAGGGTTCCTTTTTCTCCACATCCTCACCAACACTTGTATTTCTTGTGTTTTGGGTTTTCAGCCATTCTAACAGGCAGGACGTGATGGTTTATTGTGGTTTTAGTCTGCTTTTCCCTGATGGTGATGTTGAGCATCTTTTCATGTGTCTGTTGGCCATCTGGATGTCTTCTTTGGGAAAATATCTATTCAGGTCCTCTGCCCATTTTAATCAGATTATTTGGGTTTTTTGTTTGTTTAGTGATGAGTTGTATGAGTTCTCTATATATTTTGGATATTAACCCCTTATTTGATATATCATTTGCAAATATCTTTTCCTATTCAATAGGTTGCCTTTT
Organism: Ailuropoda melanoleuca; assembly: GCF_002007445.2. Taxonomy (NCBI): domain Eukaryota; kingdom Metazoa; phylum Chordata; class Mammalia; order Carnivora; family Ursidae; genus Ailuropoda; species Ailuropoda melanoleuca. The sequence continues at coordinate 85,042,885 of NC_048219.1, forward strand.
TGTTTTGTGGATCATTTCCTTTGCAGAGAAATTACTGCCTATGTTTTCTTCTATGAGTTTTGTAGTTTCAGGTCTCAGATTTGGATCTTTAATCCATTCTGAGTTTATTTTTTGTGTATAGTGTGAGAAAGTGGTCCAGTTTCATTCTTTTGCATGTAGCTGTCCAGTTTCGCCAGCACGATTTGTTGAAGAGACTGTCTTTTCAACATTGTATATTCCTGCTTCCTTTGTTGTGGATTAATAGACCATGTAAGTGTGTGTTTATTCCTGGCTCACTATTCTGTTCTATTGATCTATCTACTTTTGATCCAGTACCATTTTAAAAAGAAAACATGCACATGCTAACAGGAAAAAAAAATCAAAATGTAAAGAAAAATACAAAACCAAAGTAAATGTTCTGTTCTCCAGTGTCCCACCCCAAGGCTCCACGGCCGAAAGAAACACTGTTAGCCATTGGTTTTGCATCCTTCCTGAAGAAGTCTATGCATATTACAAAGATGTGATAAACAACCACGTGCTGTCTTTCCATACAGGTCCTACAGCTTAACATTTTTCCCATTTTGTGTCTTGAACATCTTTACATATCAGTAAACATCTATATCTCAGTTTAATAGAAAATTACAAGCTTCATAGTATTCCATTGAGTGAAAGTATCATTGTTTGTTTATACAATCTCTTTTTGGATTGTTTTTTCATCATTACTATGGCAAACGATAGTTCAGTGAACACCTTTGTAAATATATACTTGTGCACATAAGAAAATAAATCTAATATCTGCAGGGTAAGCTTCTAAGAGTGGAATGGCTAATTCTGAGACCACGTGTATTTACGTCTTGATAATTATCTCCTAATTTAGCCTCCAACTTGTTAACCAATATATACATCTCAGCAACAATGCATGAGAGTGTGTTTCTCAACTCTTCCTATCCCTGGAAATTTGTTATCTCTGGGTTCAGGGAAATACTTTTACTTTTCACTTTCATAGACATCTGTACTATATAAACAGGATATAAGATGATGTTTCCTTTTGTAATTAAAAAAGATTAAAGAGATTTAGAACATTTGTAACTGTTTGGGGAATAAGAGTCTACTTGCAAATTACATCCCAGAATGTAAAACCATTCATCAAAAGAAGACCACAGGAGGGGGCAGTTAGAGAGAGAGCTCTGGTAAGGGGAGGCTCACAGAGGGGAAAGGAATATGTCTTACTGGCTACCTACACCGGGGGAGGTAACCCTGTAGGAACAAGATGCAGGAGGCTAAAGATAGCTATAAATCTCTAACAATGTTACTATCTCCCCTGTGATATCATAGCCCTAAAATGAGAATTGATTTTTACAGGATACTCCTACAATGCAAGGGACAATGGTCAAGTACTACACTTATTTCACCTCTCTTATATCCAAAGGACAATACAATCTGCACTTCTCGTCTTAAATTCTTCTAGAGTAGAGTGCGCTCAGTTCCTCTTTTTCTCACACAGACTGGAAAACTTGGATCTCTGCCCACTTGTAGACATTTTCTTTAGTATCCCACCCTCAGAATCATTACTGTAGAAAAGTTTTTCTGGGCACGAATTCTTCGCAAAACAATATCCAGATTCAAGGGGGGAAAAACTTGAGTCACAGGAATTTAAAGTCCTGTCTGGTCTGCTACAAAAGATATTTCTATAACATCCAGTATCTCATATGCAATCGGTTAATAGGAAAATAATGTCAGTATAAAATGGAATTTGTGGAACTCAAACATGATTATCCTGGGCAGGGGCAGTGGGAATAGCAGGAATAAAACTATACCTTTCAGTATGAAAGGAAAAACTTTTAGTGTGCTCACTGCAAAGCAGTAGTTCTTTCCGCTGTATTTTAAGAAATTTAAAAATAAGTGCTTAATTGCTAATGGTAGTACAGAATTGTGTAAACCCAATAAGTAGAATTTGACAATTCTAGCATTTACTCTTGGTTACGGGTTGAATTGTGTCCCCTCCCAAATTCATAAGTTGAAGTCTTTATGCTCAGTACTTCAGAATATGTTTGTATTTGCAGATAAGACTTTTAAAGAGATAATAAAGGCAAAATGAGGTTGTAGGTGTGCACCCTATTCTAATATGACTGGTGTTCTTATAAGAAGGGAGATCTGGACATGGACAATACGCAATAAAAGGAAAGACCGTGTGAGCACACAGCAAGCCGGTGGCCATCCGTAAGCCAAGGAGAGAGGCCTCAGAAGAAACTAAACTTGCTGGTACCTTGATTTTGGATAGTCTCTAGAACTATAAAAAACCAAATTTCTGTTGTTTAAGCTACCCAGTCTGTAGTATTTTGTTATGGTAGCCCTAGCAAACTAATACACCCTTGGACACATAAAAAAGAAACAACATAATTAAAATCATTCATTGTGATTACATTTATGAGAGCAATAAAAATGGAAACAACCTAATTTCCTCCACTGGAGACTGGTCAAGCATGGTCTATCCACACAATGGGGTATGATGCAGCCATAAAAGACAGTGAGGAAGACCTCTGTGACCTGATATGAAGTGATTTCCAGGATATGCTCTTAAGTGAAAAAAAGCAAGATGCAACAGAGTTTATGTAATATGTTAACTTTTGTGTTAGAAAAAAGAAATAAAAATATTTTTGCAAAAAATAACCACGGGAAGGACAGATCTAAAATGATAGGCTACCCACCAGTAACTTTATATGGGGTCAGGTGCAGGTAATGAGCTGGATAAGATGGCGATGGGGGCATGGTATCCCTGAGTATATCTTTTTGTGTAGTTTGAATTTTTGAATTATGTAAATGTTTTACAAATTCAAAAACAAATTAAATTGAAAAGACTGAAAGAAGCAAACCCTGAAAGTGAATACAACCAAAAAAAACAAAAACAAAAACCCTAACCACTTATCAAATTGATACTATAACCATGCAGGTTAACAGAATTGAAGTAACTTTTGGACACAGTAATCTGAATGAAATATAGTCTAAGAATCAAAAGATCTATAACAAACTCTGGAATTAGGTTTGTTGTTAGGATTGGTGTTGGAGTACTGAAATTATTTGTATTGTAGGATAGAGCAGTAGAGAAAATATGTTGAGATAGTTAGGAACTCAGGTTCTTCCTGTTTAGGATAAATATACAGTAGGGAAGGGTGAGGAAGGACACTGAAATTGGAGGACACCGTTATGAACTCTGTGTCAGTAGCAGTGGGTACACCAGAAAATTAGGTCTTGGTTTCTAAAAACTGTTCTTTACTAACAACAACAAGGTTCCCGGGGCAAATGGCCAGCTCTAATTTTGGAGCAGGGGAAGCATGAGATGAACCCAAAATATATAGTACCAGAAATCAAATCAAGGGAATGCTCAAAGATTAAAAAAGACATGTCTAGAGGACACAGGAGCAGTCCTGAAGGGGCTGCCCGTGGCTACATTTGAGACAATTTGAGCATCCCAAAGGATAACATACATTAACATATATATCATATAATAACATATAACACCTTAATAATATATTACATTATGTATTATAATAATATAATAACATATAACACATTGAATTTTTAAAAGTCCCATAGTGATACTAAAAAAAAAAAAAGCAAAGCAGGAAGAGGGAGGAAAGCTCTTCTTTACAGAAGAATGCCAACAAATATACATAGAAGGGATGATAAAATTACAAATTTACCATTTTTCAACCACCAGTGCAAGAATTGATTCAGGTAAAGATCATCAATAGTGGCTGTTAAGTAGACTTATTGTGGGGCTCATTTCACAGTATATACGTGTGTTGAACCATTATGTTGTACACCTGAAACTAATATAATTGTTATATGTCAATTATATCTCAATTTAAAAATAGAAGACTAAAAAATGATTGTCAATGGTGAACTGTTATTGGAGAGTACAGTATTCATATATCTCAAAATTTCACATCATAGATTGCTTATTAATTACAAAGAGAAAAGATATCTTTACAATGAATAAATTCAGCAGTTGCCACCCAACCAAGGGATTAAACTTAGCATCACCAATGCAGCAAATGACATCAGGTGTAGCTACTGTGATACAACAGGAAGTGTACATCACTTAGGTAGTATACTTGTCAAAAATATTTAACCTGCATCAAAATTTGAGGAACCAATATGAGAATCCAGATTGTTAAACATCCTTCAAGACTGCTGGCATGGGCTTTTGAAAAATTTCAATGTCATAAAACTGTTTAAAGACTTGGGAGAAGGGGACTATTTGAGAATGTAGGAGATAAAGAGACACGGAAGCTAAATGCAATCATAATCCTTGGTTTGGTCCTGGACTGAAAAAGATGACAAGCAAAGGATATTATTGGATCAGTAGAGAAAATATGAATAAGGATTCTGTATTAGATAATATTACATCAGTGTTTACTGGTGTGATAACAGTAACATAGAAAGATAGTATAATCATTGAATTTTTCAGATACATGCTGAAGTACTCAGGGTTGAAATGTCATGATACCTGTAACTTACATCAGACGGTTCAGCAAATAAACAATTTCTTGTAGTTTTATAATTTTAGGTTTCACATTTTGATGTATAGTCTATATTGAGTTAATTTTCAGGATCCGTGTGAGTTATGAATCAAAGTTAACTTCTTTGCATATGAATAGAAAATTGTGCCAACACTATTTATGGAAAGACTATCTTTTCTGTTCTTAATTGTCTTTGCACCTTGGCCAAAAATCAAGGGACCATGCATGGGGCACCTGGGTGACTCAGTTGGTTAAGTGGCTGACTCTTGACTTCAGCTCAGGTCATGAGCTCAGAGTCCTGGGATCGAGCCCCACACTGGGCTCCATGCTCAGCAGGGAGTCTGCTTGAGGATTCTCTCTCCCTCTCCCCCTCCCCCTCCCTCCCTCCCTCTCAAATAAATAAATAAATAAATCTTTAAAATAAAATCAGTGGACCATATGTGTGTGGGTCTATCTCTGGCCTCTCTATTCTGTTCCATAGATCTATTTGTTTTCCTTGATTCTGGTACCACAATGTCTTGATCACTATGGCTTTACAATATGTCTTGAAGTCAGATAGTGTAAGTACTCCAACTTTGTCCTGCCTTTTCAAAGTGTTTTAAGTATTCTAGAGTCTTGCCATTTTCATATTAATTTTCAAAACATCTTGTCAAATTCTAGAAAAATCCTGTGGGTATTCTGATTGGGAGAGCATTGACTCTATCAATTTGGAGAGAACTGACATGTGGACAATAGTGCAACTTCTGATCCATGAATGCAGTGTATTGCTCCATTTACTTAGGTCTTTTCAAGTTTCTTCCAGCAATATTTCATAGTTTTCAGGATACAAATATTAAACATCTTTGGTCAGGCTTATCCCTATTTCATATTTTTGACACTATTATAAATAGTATTTTAAAATTTCTAATTTTTGCTGGTATATAGAAATGCAATTGTACTTTGTATATTGATCTTGTATCTTCCAAGTTTTCTAAACTCACTAATTAGTTCTAGTAGCTTTTTTGTAGCTTCTTTAGGATTTTCTACATAGACAATGTCACCCATCAATAAAGACAGTTTTACTTCTTTCTTCCCAATTGGACACCATTTATTTCTTTTTCTTCCTTCTGTACTGGCTAGAACCCCCAGTATAAAGTTCAGTTAGAAGTAGTGGAGCAGACATCTTTGACTTATTCCTGATTTTGAAGGCAAAGCATTTAGTCTTTCACCATTAAGTATGATATCAGCTATAGGTTTCTTTGTAGATGCTATGTATCAAGTTGAGAAAGTTTTCTTCTATTCTTAGTTTGCTGAGACTTTTTTTTCAAAAATCAGGACTGGATATGGGAATTTGTCAAATGCTTTTTCCTCTGTCTATTGAAATAATCACAAGTAGATCATCTTTTAGTTTAAATTTATTTTCTGTGAGTACTTTAAAATGTTCTATACTAGCTTCTCACTTGCATAATATCTGACAAAACTCTGTGTCCTCCTTACTTCTATAACTGTGTGTAAAACATCATGTCTCAGATCTCTAAGATTTTCCCTTTATCACTAGTTTTAAGCAATTTGATTGTGATGTGCCTTGGGGTCATTTTCTTCATATTTCTTGTGTTTAAAATCCATTGAGTTTCTCAGAACTATGGGTTTATATTTTTTACCAAGTCTGAAAATACTCCAGGCATTCATTTTTCAAATATTTGTTATCTCCCCCACCCCACCTTTCCTTTCATGGCTCCAATTTCACACATATTTGGCTGCTTGAAGTTGTCCCATGCTGCAATAACTCTTTCTCTCTTGCTCCTCTCCTTCTTTTTAATCTTCTGTGCTTCCATTTGGATAGTTTCTATTTCTGTGTCTCTACATTCACTCATCTTTGCTTCCATGATGTCTCATCTGCTGTTAATCCCATCCACTGTATTTTTCATTTCGGACATGTTTGTTGTCACCTATAGCAGTTCAATTTAAAAAATTAAACTTCAACTAAAAAATCTTTCATATCTTTTTAATTATGTTTGAGATTTCTTCTAGTTTTTTGAATACATGGAATACACATATCATAACAATTTTACTGTCCTTATTTAGTAATGCTAGGTCATTTGAGGGTATGTTTTAATTGTTTAATTGATTTTTTCTTCTCTCATTGTGGTTGGAGGATGGGAATGGCCACTGTCCTGGCTCTGTATGAACCCTGGGACAGCTTATTCTTATCCTGTAACGTGATTCATTCTGTAGTCTCAGGTTGTTTCCCTACTCACATACTTGATCAGTTATGGACTGAAACCATGAAGGGAGCCCACTGTAGATCTCAGGTCCCTCTCTGCAATTTTCTCATCTCCAGTTCTCTATGATGAGAACTCTAGCCACGTTGGCTTACCTGGACACCCAGCTCCGTCTCCTCAAGTCAGGGAGACCACCGAGTCCTCTCTGTCTCAAGGGCTGGAAATTCTCTTCAGACATAAGCTGGCAATTCTAGGGATCACCCTGTTTGTTTTCCATCACTCAGAGACCACTGGCCTTCATTGCTTATTTCCAATCATCTTGAGAGCTCTTACTTCATGTATTTGTCCCGGTTTTTATTTTTGGTAAATCTAGTCTCTGATACTCCATCTTGGCCAGTAGCAGAAGCCACACATTATTGCTTTTATGCATTTTTAAATTTCCCCTGAGGCAGCCTCTAGCTGATCTGCTTTCCTGGGCTTATCTCCCACTTCATAATTACCAGTTTTGTTAGTGCTCTGGTTACAAAGTTGAATATGTTTTTCTCCATTTCCCTTTCATTTGAACATGCAATTTTATGGTATGCAGTGTTTCTGAGGAGTAAGTATATTGTGGTAGAGTGGTTATAACGTGCACAATTTAAGAACCTATGCTATGATTGGCATATATTTTAAGCAAAAGCAGAGAATACATAAAACTATATTTTTACTAACATTTTCAAAAAGAAACTAAATTGTTAGATCTTTGAGGGTAAGTTTCATTTTGTGTTAATCACTGTATCTTTGCCTTTCCCATAGTGCCCAGCACATTGATCCTCAAGACCATTTGTTGATATATGAGTAGTCCAGGAATATATTATTTTCATTCCTATGATTATGACTAGCCTATATGAACTGTCATACTGTAAATTAGGTATCCCACCAGGCACTTTATACAATATCTAATTCAGTCTTCACTGCTGCCCTATGATACAGAGATTTTGTCCCTCTTTATAGACAGAGAAATAGATTCAAGAAAGATTTATCTTGCTCAAGATCCCACATCTAGAAACTGATGCTATTGAGATTCTAAACCCAGGTCTTTCTGATTCCAGAGCCCAAGCTCCTTGTACGGCTTTGTCCTCTGTTTCATGAAACATGACAAACCTTAGTGGTTCTTTTCTCTAACAGGAATTCTCTTATTTCCTTTCATTCTCTTAAAGAAGGGAATTTTTAAAAAACCACTCTAGGACAAGACAGTCCAATGTGCAGCAGAATTGGTAAAAGAAGCATGCACCTTGAATTTTCTGAATTTACTCATGGATCAGATTTGAGTGGAGGGTGATTTCACATGACTTTATTATACCTGAAAACCAGGAAGAGATTATGTTCAATAAACACAATAAACCAAAAATATGCCAGAATCCCTACGTCCTTTTAAAACAACCTTACGGTTTCTGCCAATAGAGATATACTTACCCCTCAGGCACCACCCCAGTTCTTTCAGTCATGACAGGAAACGTTCACTCAGAGACTCTTGCCGGAGCTATGCAAGGGTTTCTCTTAGGAAGGGCCTAAACTCAATGAAAAATGGAGTTTTGATCTCAAATAGTTTTCTTAATAATGTTGTGGTATGGGCTAAGTAGGCATGTTCCCTGAAAAGGAGAGGATAAAATTATATTGACCTCACAATGGCGCATTTTACGGTCTCCCACATGTTGCTCCTCCACAACCAGGAAGCTAGAATTCATATAACTTGGGGGTTGGGCCTGAGCCTGCGGGGGCCATAAGCAGGAGCTGGTCAGTGTAAGAAGTCAAGGAACACGAGCCCAGATTATCCTCACCAGGGAAAAAGAAGCCCGTGTTCGTGGACAGGGCCCAGAGTTTATCTGAATTGCCTTCCATTTCTGCCAAGGTTTAGCATCAGGTCACTGGTGCTTATCACTGTGGCAATGAGGGATTATTTTTATTAAGCGTTTCGTGTTTGCCTAAGAGCTTTAAGTCATTAATCATTTAACTCTTGTTCCCCATGAGACTTTTGTGAAGTAAATGGGGAAGGAATAACACAATTCTTATTTCACAGATAGAGAAACTGAAGCATTTTTGTTTGCCACTATTACCCACTGAAAGAGTTAAAGCCATGCATTAGAATTTGAGAGAACCAGGCCAGGCGTCTGAGGAGCTTTTGTTTCACCACAGAAGTCAGGTTTTCTGTTTTTATACAAAATGAACTTGCATTTTTTTTCATTTTGGAACCAACATGATCTATACTGAGGTGTACTGAAGAAAAAAACAGACTTCACTTCCTTTCATATAGTATGAACATTTTACTGAGTTCCCACAAAAATTTTGGAATCCAAATATGCATTTAAGTTTAAGTAGTAAAGATTGTAAGGCATTGCTAATCTTGAGTTTTCTAATAAGAGAGAGCATATAAGCAAATACATCCAGTGTGGTTGTGAATAGCCAATAGCAAGTTATAAAGGGACTTATAATGAGAAGATGACATGAGGATTTTGCTGCCTGGAATGAATGTGGTGGGCTTCTTGGAGGAGGTGTGTTGTGAATTTTAATTAAAAAAGAAAGATTTCAGAGACGGTATGTTCTTCCATGCAGTTGAATCGAAATATCTTTCCTGTTCCTTTAATGGAGTGTAAACACCACCAAAAAATTGTCAAATATCACAAGAAGGAGTTGACCAAGAGGTCTACAGGGCACATTTCATACTAATGGAGAGGAAATTAAGAAAAGTTTTCTGGCAGTGAGATCTTTCATATCTATTAACAACGAGGTGGTTCAGGGGGCAGATGGATTAGGGTGGGAAAGAGAAGGGTGTCAGTGGAAGCCTTTTATTTTTTTATTTATTAATATTTTTTTAATGTTTTTTATTACATTATGTTAGTCACCATACAGTACATCCCTGGTTTCTGATGCAAGGTTTGATGATTCATTAGTTGCGTAACACCCAGTGCACCATGCAATATCAAAATCCTGGAGGACAACATAGGCAACAACCTCTATAACATCGGCCAAAGCAACCTTTTTCATGACACATCTCCAAAGGCAAGAGAAACAAAAGATAAAATGAACATATGGGACTTCATCAAAATAAAAACCTTCTACACAGCCAAGGAAACAGTCAAAAAAACTAAGAGGCAGCCCACGGAATGGGAGAATATATTTGCAAATGATGCTACAGATAAAAGACTGGTATCCAAGATCTACAAAGAACTTTTCAAACTTAATACGTGAGAAACAAATAAACAAATCATAAAATGGGCAGAAGATATGAACAGATACTTTTCCAATGATGACATACAAATGGCTAACAGACACATGAAAAAATGTTCAAAATCATTAGCCATCAGGGAAATTCAAATCAAAGCCCCACTAAGATACCACCTTACGCCAGTTAGAATGGCAAAAATCAACAAGGCAGGAAACAGCAATTGCTGGAGAGGATGTGGAGAAAGGGGATCCCTCCTACATTGTTGGTGGGAATGCAGGTTGGTGCAGCCACTCTGGAAAAGAGTGTGGAGGTCCCTTAAAAAGTTAAAAATTGAGCTACCCTATGACCCAGCCATTGCACTACTGCGTATTTACCCCAAAGATTCAGACGTAGTGAAGAGAAGGGCCATATGCACCCCAATGTTCATAGCAGCATTGTCCACAATAGCTAAATCGTGGAAGGAGCCGAGATGCCCTTCAACAGATGACTGGATTAAGAAGCTGTGGTCCATATATACAATGGAATATTACTCAGCTATCAAAAAGAACGAGTTCTCAACATTTGCTGCAACGTGGACGGCACTGGAGGAGTAATGCTAAGTGAAATAAGTCAAGCGGAGAAAGACAATTATCATATGATTTCTCTCAGGTATGGAACATAAGAACTAGGAAGATCGGTAGGGGAAGAAAGGGATAAAGAAAGGGGGGTAATCAGAAGGGGGAGTGAAGCATGGGAGACTATGGACTCAGAAACAAACTGAGGGCTTCAGAGGGGAGGGGGTGGGGGAATGGGATAGACTGGTGATGGGTAGTGGAAGCCTTTTAAAACAGACTAGATAAAGCACAGAAAGATCACTTTAGGACTCAGCGTGCCCTCTGGTGGGGGTAGGGAATACAGTTAGGGCCAGGATTAATCTACTTCCTTTGGCGTAAGACGGACCCTGGATTCAAATCCATATGGAAACCATGACTAAACATCTCCAGTTCCTCTTTTCTAAAATGGTATCGACAAGGCCTACTTTATAAGTTGATGAGTGAAATGAAAAAAAAAATGGTTAAGTGTTTACATGGCGCATATCACCAGAAGCAAATTTGGATTATACTGGGGCCTAAAGCTTATACAATATTGGAGGCCTTCTTTAAGAAAGAGAATACACAAGTGTGATTACAAAATTAGATAATAAAGTGAATATTTACTTAGACTAAGAACAGAAATCACAACAAATCACTTAAAAAAACACAACAAACAAATATCACAAATGTCACAAAATTCAGGAAAACAACATGATGTTTTATTAGCTACCTGGAATACTTGTTTTGTGTGTGTACACATACACATGACAGAAATATATATGCGCTGTATATTCTGATGGCCTCTTCATTTGACAAAAATTCTGTAATATATAGAAAGAATGAGAACATATTTTAACTTTCTCATATGATTGATCAAAATTTGCTTATTATTATTGATTAGAAAATTTTTTTCAGCATCACAACTTGCTTGTAGTGTCACATAAAATTTTATGATTGTTGTCAACTTTGGGAAAAGTTCTATCAAGATTTTTCATGAAAGAGTTGTAAGATTTAGGTAAGTCTTTCATGGGTTAGCTTCTGACTCTGTACAATTTAATTCTTGTTTCTCCTTTTCTGTCCTCTGAATCTCAGGGCTGGGCATTGTAGAGTACACTCATATCCCAGCATGATACACTCTGGGTCTCCAGCTCACTAAGTGAACAGATGATGATAAGAGTGTTGAAATCCATCCGACAATCCGGGGGCTAGCATCAACTATACACAAAAGTGATGTGAACTACATAGTACATCCCACACCACTCAAGCTAAATGTATCTTCAACTCAACTCCAAAGCCAACCGACACAAAGGGAGATGTGGCAGAGGGGAAGTCAGTCACCAGTTAACAAACTAGTGTTAAACACTTTAATTCTGTAAACTTTACAAAAACATATAACCATGCCCACACATTGATAGAGCACCTACCAGGGCCTTGGAAGGGTCTCATGCTGTTAGCTTCATGGCTCACCACCTCTACATGCCCTATGAGTGCGCTGAACAATTCTGTCCCCCACGCTGGCAAGTATTACTCAAAGTGAGCAAGATGGTGGTAGGGATTTGGGGTTTCAAATTCAGGAGACTCTGGAAGGCAACAACTTGTCCAAACACAGAAATGAGATATGTCTTATTCTGCAGTGTTGAATCTAAATTAAACTGAGTTTTGAAGATATGATGGTGGCATATCAGAAGGAAACTCTTTGTTCTTCCTGTATTTTGCTGGGTTACCCCCTCCAACTCCCACCAACATCAGCTGGTTACATTTGAGTTCACAACTCCTCTTTGAAATCACTGTGTTTTACCTGACTCTGAACTCTTTCATCTTTCAGAAAATCCCTTCTTGAAGCACCATGATCCCCTTAGAGCACTGTGATACCTGGAGGTGGTAGAAATAAGCTGGTAAGTTTGTCGAACCTGCCTCAGGACCACTCCATGTGGTCCTGGGCTGAGATACTTTTGAGGCTGGTGCAAGCAGCAGTGGAGAGGGGGGCCTAGTGGTGTGGTGGTCATTCCAGAAATGTAACCTCTCAGAAACGTGCTACCCAGCCTCTTATAAGAAGGGTAAAACAAATAAAGCTGCTGCCTATTTGGAACATACGCTGGCTCCTTCCACATCTGCAGGACATTTAGCTCCTTGCATCTGGTAATGTTTGTGCAAATATAATTCCATATTCACTAATAATTCCTGGGGCTAAAGGCCCCCCCTCGGGTAACCTTGTTAATATTCTCTCAAGGCCTGGTGTGAACGCCTCATAGCATTTTGATTAGAATTCAATCTTGTGTTTTTTTCCCTCTCTGTCTCTTTCTCCCTCTCTCCTCTCATGCTTTTCTGGCCCCTGGTTTCCTGGCCACCCACATCAGGAGACGTTCTCCCTCCCTTCCACTCTCCATTCTCAGTTTCAAGGAATTTCCTTGTGTCAAAGGCAAAGTGTGATTGACATATTTTTCCCCTCTTAAGCGCAGTCATCTCAGTGTTTGATTTAACTATCTCCTTATGGGGCTCGTACAATCATTACCTGGGTGAAAAGGAGACCTTCTGCTCACCCTCACGCTCAGACCCACGTAGCTCAGTATTTTTGTAGACTTTTAAATTGCTGCTCTCCTTCCTCTTTTTTCTACCCTTTTCTTTCTTTTTTGGTTGGCACTAGCAAATGATTCCCTGGTGTGTTGTACCCTGAGCCTTAAAGGATTTTAGTTATCTGCAAACAGGTAAACCAGCTGCCTCCTGCCAGTGCCCTCTGCCTGCCAAGAAAAGCATTTGCTGTTCTTTAGATCCAGGGGAAAGAATGAATACAGAATGAGCTGTCTAGTTTTGAATTCACCAACTTTAGGCTGTTGTGTTCCTTTGGTTCCTTAGCCTTCCAGCGTGTTTGTCTCTCAGGAGAAGAAAAGAGAAAACAAAAACAAAAGCAAATTAGCCATAGCATGAAGAATTGTATTTAAACCCAAGAGGAATTTCTTGGCAGCAAAGTTCTTAATGTTGGAGTGATTCTGGAATGCATGCACCCTCTTTCAGGCTGCCTTATCATTGAATTACTATGGGTTCTAAGGGTTTCTGCCTGAAGGGGATGAACTAGATGACCTTGGAAGGTCACTTGCAACTTTTCAATTCAACAGCAATCCCTGTCTTTTCTGTGAAGGGCCACACTTCTCATAGTATTGGAGCAGACTCTGTCCTAAGGGGATTGCTCATGCCTCTCTAGAGAAGCCTGAATCATATCTCCTACTGCTGATTATGATAAGCTGCCTACTCAAAGCTCCCAATTGCAGGCAGCTCTGTTGTCATGCAATAATTGCATTCTTAAGTAACCTCCTTGCTCCAATCCCATTGTTTCCGAAGGAAACGAAGTGATAAAAGATAGAGCCTTGGATTAGCAGTAACAAAGTTGGTATTTTTTCCTGCAGGAATTTCAGTGGTAAAGATAGTTTCAATAAAAAGCTACCTGTATATAGCTATACTATTTTAACTCCTTGGGCAAAGCATTCAGAGCGACATTTCACTTTTAATCAGGAGTAATGGCCTATGTGTAGTGATTACTAAAAGCACTCTTATTAACATAGCGTGACATAAGTACTTGCTTGTCGTAATTATGATCTGTGTTATGATAAACAAAGCATAATGCCAACCAAGCAAAGCAGGCATATGTTCTTATGTTGAGAGTTATAGCAGTATGTGTACTATACATTGTGCTTTGATTGACATTATATCTCATTACTTTAGGAAAACTTGGCTATAGAGGAAATGCCAGTACTCCCTATTATGTAAACACTCATAAGAATCCATGTCAGTCCATGGTTCTCCCAGACCACTATCCGAGTCTGAAAGTAGAATGGTGGGATTGTTTGTGGAAAGTCATGAATACCCTAAAAAACACTGGCTTGAAAAGGTTAAGATGGACTCTAAGACATTTGTAGGTTATAATATCCTATTAGATTCCCAAGAGCCACTCATTTGAAGTCAGGACCCATAAGAACTCATGTGGTCCATAATGTCTCTCAATCTTTTCTCTACCCAATTTATATTTTCGTCCTGTACAGGAGGAGTGGTTATGTGATGTGTATCAGCTTCTTTCAAACTCAAGTTTCACCAAGTCTGGTATTCCAGAATTTGGTTAAATAGTCTATAGTTCTCCATTTCTTTATCCTCCATGACTTAGAAAACTTAAATCAGATTTTTACTGCACTCTCCACCCATCCACTCATTCCCTCCACCACTACTTTCATCTTTCCAGATGGATAAATAGAAGTTTTCAAAGCTCGTCCTCATGTAGAATCCCTTCCTCTCTTCCTAAATGTTGTAGTTGTTGATGACCAGAAAATTCTTTCATACCTAAATCATGGTGACTGGCATTGCATATCTCAATATATGTTGTTTAGGCTGGGATTTTTTTTTTAAAGATTTATTTATTTAAGAGAAAGAAGAGAGAGAGAGAGTGAGCAGGAAGAGTGGCAGAGGGAGATGAGAGAGAGAATCCTCAAGCAGGCTCCCCGCCGGAGCACAGAGACTGACTCAATCCCAGGACCCTGAGGTCATGCTGTGAGCCAAAATCAAGAGTCAAACACTGAACTGACTGAGCCAACCAGGCACCCTGGGGATTTTTTTTTTTTTTTCCAGAAGAGTAGGTATGACATCCACATCCTCTTACTCAGTTTTTCTGCAATTTTTCTGTGTTTAAGGTAATGAAACCAACTTTATTAGATAATTACCATTAATAAATTAAAACTAATATCAGAAATTTCCAATTTTTTGAGCAGGGGGAATAATTTTTCAAATGAACATTTATATGGAATGCAAAAATATGAATATGTTTTAAGCTATGTGATATTTGGTGACCAAATCCTAGCCCTTTTGGCCTCCCTCTGGTCTCTGAGGTACTCCACAAAACTCGAGAGTGCCTCAAAACATGCTTTGAAAATCACCAAGCTTACCAAAGCGAGCACCAACCACTGTTTACTGGAATTTAGTCTAAAATGCATGCATCCGCATCTTCTTAACCAATTCTTTCTTTACAGAATATATGGTTTTGAAATGCATCCTTTATTTCGGGTCTCACCTGTCCATGGCTGTAAATGCGGCCACGTACATAGTTCAGCACGAAGTTCACCCTCACCTGAACAACAGCAGTCCCAGCCCGCTTCTGTTCCTACCCTCTCATGTTTCTCATGGAGTCTCTAAAAAAGGTCTTGCTTGTTTCCCTCTCGTCAGTCAGGGCCACTTTGATCCAGGGTCTCTGCTACTCCAGAAAACTCTGTGTGGTTCTGTGCAGCCAGTGCTGTCTGAAGTCACTGCAGCGATCGACCACCATAGCCTCTGGGTGCTGCTCTCCCTTCTGCCCAAGAGTGGATGTCGATCCTCTTTTGAAGACCTCACAGAGCAGCCAAGAACAGATTGTAATGCGTAATGTCACTTTTTTGGTACAGCTCCAGATAAAACGAAAAGGGAACATACACCAAAATCATCCTTCAGCTAACAGCTAGCCATCCTTATGCAGTCTGCTACAGGCTACACTTCTGCCCTGATACTGCAGAAAAACTTTCCACCTAATATCCGTGCTTTTCTTGTTTTGTTAGAGAAAAACAATTTTGTTTGAGATGGTGATGAACCATGCTTAAAAGGATATCTTTCCCAGCCTTTCTTGCAGCTAGGCATGGTCACAAGACTAACCCAAGTGGCTAACCCTATAGAAGTGGACTTCTGGGAAGATTCCTTGCAGGGGCTGGTAAAACTGGGAGTTGCTTCCTTTTTCCCTTCCTGCTGCCTGAAATGAGTGTCTGATGACATGGGTTATGGCAAACATATTGGAACATGAGGTGGTCTTGAGACTGGAAGCCAGATGCTGAGGACAGTAGAGCAGAAGGAAGGTGGAGTCACTGATTACTTGGGGAAGTCACCATAGTATCCTTGGAAGAATCACTTCTGGACTTCTTCATGTGCGTTTGGGTGTTCTGTAATCTGTAGGCAAACCTAATCATGGCACAACAGTGATGAGCCTGCTTTCCTCCCTTGCTATTGGGTGTGCTCGACTCCTGACTGGTTGCATATGGCAGAGTCCAGCTCTTATCCATTATGTGGGAAAGCCCTTTAGCATGGCTAGCCTCACCAGAGCTGCTTCTCAAGAGAACCAGAGCCCAGAAAGAAGTCATTCTCTCCTTACCCACAGTCTAGGACCCAACTGCCAGTTTTTCATCTCCTCACCCAGAAGCCTTTTCAGCATAATTGAGAATTATAATTATTATTCCTTCAGACCCTCTTACTCTGCCCACGGGGGTGTGGCCTCACGTGCTACTGCCAATAGTAAGCACATCGGGCCCAGTTTCAGCCACAGCTCAGTTCCTTCGTCTGATAAATGGGGAAAACTTTAAATAAACATAAACCACAAATGGTTTTAAAATATACTCTTAGGTATTAGTTTTGGAATCCCTACCAGAGTGCTTCTTAAATTTTATTTTTGGCTCATCTTGGTTTTGGCTCATCTTGCCCATCTGTGCATCTTCTTAGATATAGAGCAAAACATGGATATTAACCCAGAAATGCACACACAGACTGTTGCATTTACACATACATGCACACAGAGATTTTTATATAGACTACCATATCGCTGTGTATATCCATAAGCATATATCCTGGCACACTGATATGCACATTCAAAGGAATCTGGACTGAGGTTTAATTAATAGGAAATATAAGGGATGGGATAGATACAGCAGCTAAAAAGACAATGCAGGTAGATTCGAAATGAGCAAAGTAACCTCCATGTTTCTCATTTTTGATGGCATTACAGTAATGTAAATTTTCTATGCACTCCAGGTATAAGCCTAATGAGATACTGATTAGAGAAATGGGCCTGATGGATATCCCAGTACTGTTGCTGAGCAGGTCTGTGTCGACCTGCCATCTCAACAGTCACTTCTTGATAGTAGAACCATCATGCGCTATCATGAACTCCTTGATAATAGCAGGGAAGGGCAATCTTGTTTTCCAGTGTTATCATAGTCACCCAGCAAGATTTTGAAATATGAACGAATGATTCATATACTCTGCAAGGACCCCCCCCCTTGCAAGACCTTCGGACCATCATTGAGTATGTTTATGGAAGGGAGAGAAAGCAAGCTAAGTGGGCACTTGGATCCAGGAGATGACAGAGGGAAAGGGAGCTAAAGTCAAGCCTCTGTGCTGACATCTGACCCCTGGCCTGGGAGCTGATGTGGGCTTTACAAAGGTGAAAATTTTCTAGGATGTTGTGCAAGGAACAAGACATCCATTGCTTTCCTGGAGAGGATCCTCTGGAGATATAGACAGACAGAAAGACCGAGACACTTTGTTTTTCTTTTCATAATTTCGTTTTTTCCCTATTTATGTCCATGAATGTTCTTCTCCTGTCTGGGTGTTTGAATACTTATATGTGCTAACCACAGCCTGGCCCCGCTGTCACTTAGCCAAATTACACACATTTCGGTCTTTTCATCTTTCTTTATGAACCAGCCTCTCCAGTCTATTTAATCATGTTGGCAGTTCTTTTCTGAATTCCACACAATTTAAAAATAAGCTAAATTCTCCACCCCTGTGGATTGAAAAGCAGGCGGTTGCGAACCCATGCAGAGCTCCAGCCTTGGTTTGAGGCGTGTAGAGGAAAGATATCCCCCTGTCTCAAACTCTCTATTCCGCAGCTTGGAAAGGGCCAGGGGAGGCGGGGAAGGGGCAGGAAACTTGGCTGGTCAGAGCTGGAGATCAGGGTGACCGTGCTGGGGTTTGTTTTCAAATTAGGTGATGGTCCAATTTGGTTCAGAACCCAAAAGGTACAAAAAATATATGTACAAGGAACAGAAAGTATTGCATCTGTGCTTGCCACCTACTCACCCAGCTCTCAAGAAGCACCCAAAGTTTCCTATCTCTGTATCATTCCAGAGATATTTTACGCACAGGCAACCAAATAGGTGTTTGTGTGTGCGTGTGTATCTCCCCACCTCCATTTTTATACCAATGGTGATATACTATATACATTGCTCTCCTCTTCGCTCTTTCTCTTAGCAATATATCTTGCAGGTCTGGAGGTTGGTCCATATTCACACATAAAAAACTTCTTCAGTACTTTCTACAGCTATAGAGTATCTATACCATAAATGTGCGGTAATTCTGTGGCTCACAGTTAATGAGCATTTATATTATTTCTGACTTTTTATAGTCACTATCAACAAACATCTAGGGATCTTAGCAATTTTTTATTCCCAGCAATGTCTCTCTGAATAACTTACACATTTTGAACATGTGTGAGTAGGTATGTAGGATAAAATTCCTGGGTTGAAAGGTATGTGCATCAGGTCGTCTAGCTCAAATCTGACTGATTTGTCAAATTACACACCCATCCCTAACGTGTGGGAATATCTGCGTCCCCATACCCACACACATAGATAATTTTTTAAAGCTTTGACAATCTGATAGGGGTGAAGAGTATGTCATCTTTGTGTATTTCTTTCTTTTTTTTTAATGATTTTTTATTATATTATGTTAGTCACCATACAGTACATCCCCGGATTCCGATGT
>NC_048219.1:85062002-85086905 GCF_002007445.2 Ailuropoda melanoleuca
GGCTGCCTCTTAGTTTTTTTGACTGTTTCCTTGGCTGTGCAGAAGCTTTTTATCTTGATGAAGTCCCATATCTTTGTATATTTCTGTTATTTTGAGTGAGATTGCTTGCTTTTCACAAACTTAAGAGCCATTTGAATTCTCTTTTCAGTGGACAGTCCATTTCCTTTCTTTACATCTCTATTGAGTTTTGGTCTTCTATTGATTTAGAGGGGCTCTTTCTATATTAGGGAGATTCATTTCTTGTGACTTAAGTTGGAAATATAGTTTCCTGTCTGTCATTCTTTTCTGTTTGCCTAGATGAATATATTCACCTTTTATTTCATAATTCCTGAGTTTGGGTTTTGTGGCATACTTAGAAAAGTTTTTTCTACTTTGAGATTGCTTTTTTAAAATTCCATGGTTTCTTCTATTATTCATATAAATTATGGGTAAATCAAACTTTATGTTTTTCCAGGCGGCTACCCAGTTGTCCCAATATCATTTATTGAATAATCTGTCTTTTATCCATAGATTTGAAATGTTACCTTTAACGTATATAAAATCTCCATTGCATTTGTGCCTCTTTTTGATTCCTAGTTTGTTCCAGTTATATTTCGTGCCAATATCACATTATTTTAATTATCCATACTTTCAAAAATCATTTTACTGTTTAAAAAAAAAGATTGGAAGTCCACCCAACAAAACATTTAGTTATTGACTTCTGAGTGGCGGAATTATAAAAAAAACATTGTCTTCCTTCTTCTTTGTTCTGTTATGTATTGTATAATAAACTGGCTTTAATTTATAAAATAATGCACCAAAAAATAAAATAAAAAGAATTGTTTGATTGTTTAATAAAAATAATTCCCCTTTATTACTCTTGTCTTTCAGAATTTTCCTGTCTTCCTTGTTGTTGTTTTCTTCCATATGAGTTTTAGAATCAGGTTGTCTAGTTCAAAAAAATCATTTTGGCATTTAAAAAATCAGGTCATGTTAAATGTATAGATTTGGGTAAGTAGGCATCTTTATGATATTGCTTGCTCTTCCCCAAGAATATGATATGCTTTTTTATTTGTCATGTGGGTTTGTGTGTGTGTGTGTGTGTGCTCATTTTAAAGTTTTATTTAAACACTTATTTAAAAATTATATTTAAACTTTCATAAATTATGCCCATTTCTTGGTAATTTTTTTCGGTTGTTATTATAAACTGAGATCTTCCATCATCTCTTCTAACCAATTGTGTGTGTGTGCGTGTGCATGCGTGCGCGCTTTGGCTTTCTGCCGATTGAAAAATTTTGTAATCATGAGGCACATTCCCAAATTCTCTTCTGTGCTGTTCTTCTGTTCTGTTTCTCTTAAAGGTTGTTTTAAACCAGACTTTCTCAACCCTGTTCTATTGGCATTTTGGTCCAGAGAATTCTTTATTGCTGAGGTGCCGGGAGTGGGAAGGGAGGTATTACCCTGAGCATTGAAGGGTGTTTAGCAGCATCCCTCATCTTTACTGGTGGTGATTGGTGGTTTGCCTCTGATTAAGCACCATTGTTCTAGTCCTGAATCGAGGGAAGGTCTTTATTATTCCCACCCACTCCCAGCTCACTGCTCTATTAGGCACTGTTGAGTCTAATCACGAGAGTGGAAATAGCTAAAGCCCAATGTCCTGTTATGAGGTCAAACTGTCTAGAAGTAGCCATGGAAGTGATGGTTATTCATAGTTTATGGCCAAACTACACATGGAAGTCAGTCACAGATACAAATCTCAAGAATTTAAAAGATCAAAGTAACACAAAGAAGGAGGCAGAATCTATGCTTCTGTATCACACAGCTTTGATCTCAAGTGCATGGTGCTGGCATGTTCTCTAGTTGTTTAATGTGTGGTTACTGTCTTCTCAACCGGCTTGAACCATAACATCTCAGGCTTCAAGAGATATCATCATGTTCCTTAAGGCATGGCTTTATGTCTTGCACCCCTTCAACACTCTCAACTATGCCTTACCCCTTATGTATTTTCTACAGTGCTGGGTACATGGCAGGTGCTCAGTGAAGTTGATATTTTGCTAATCTGATACTTTCAGCCTGACATACTTTGGGTTTTTCAGGGAAAACAATGTGGTATAGCAGGAAACATTTAATGCTGGAAATCAAAAAGATCTGCTTTCAAATCCTAGATAAGAGTCATTAGATTATTAGCCATATATAAAATTACCTGACCTGTGTGAATGTCATCTGCAAAACAATTAGACTGTAGGATTGCAGTGGACATTGGATCAGATCACATATACAAGGCACAAGAGCATAGCAAGAGCACAAACACATTTTTAATCCTCAGTGAAAACTCAGGCAGTCGATATGTGATCACTGTTATCATCTTCATTATTATTATGTGAATACAAGTTCTTCATCTGGAGGATTAAGACTAAAACAATCTAAATTTTCTATTAAAAATGTCAAAGTATACATTATTGAAGTATTGGGAAACTTGTTCAATACTATTGAAGGTCAGATATTTCTGTAAGCAACATTCCTATCATTTCTTATTTATTGGAGATAGCATATTTTTTAAAACTATAGCACCTAGCATTCCTGGGTAGTCGCACATCCAGGTACTAGCCAGGTCTGACCCTGCTTAGCTTCTGAGATTAGGTGTTCAGGGTGGTATGGCCATAGACCTGGAGGTAGATTCTTTGAGAATCTAAATATTCTGGGACTTATGGTTAAATCAGTCAGGTTTATGGGTGATTTCTGTCTATGGAATTCAGTGTTCACTATAGAATAGCATATGATGCAAAGGGAAACTTTGTTCTTAATCATGTTTTGTATGAAGTAGAGCGGAGTTAAACAATAGCATTGTTTAGCTGAGCTTGCATCATCTTTTGTTTTGTGTGTTTTTTTAAATGATTTTTTATTATATTATGTAAGTCACCATACAGTACATCCCCGTTGCATCGTCTTTTGTTAAAGCCTTTTTTCAAGTTTTGGAATGTCATATACATGTAGAAACATACATAGAACTTAAATGTGTTGTATACAAAGGAGTAAATAATGGTTAACCTCTGTTCAGATTAAGAAACAGCACATTACCCGCCCTCAGAACAGTCCTTGTTTTTCTTTACGGTTTTACCACCTGTGAATGTCCCTTATAAATATAGTTTAGGCTTTATTCTGTCCTATTCTAAAGTTTACAGAAATGTAATTATTCTTTTGTGTCTGACTTCTTTAGATTTGTTTGTATAATTTTTTTGCTGTATAATATTCCATTCTAAGAAGGTAACACAATTTGTTCACCCATTCTACTGTTGATGGACAGGTGAGTTATTTTAACCTTGGGGCAAATATGAGCCATGTTGCTATGAGCATTCTTGTACATGTATTGTAGCTGACAAGTAAGTGCAGGAGCTGCTTGAGCTTAGAAACCCAGAAGTAGAATTCTGGGCCATGGGGTATGTATAACTTCAAATTTAACAGCAATTTTCAAAAGAGTTGGCACTAATCTACTCTCACTAACTGAGAGTTCCAGGGGCTCCACACTCTTGCCACACCTGACATTACTGGACTTAATCAATTTTATGAACCTGGTGAGCCTGTGGTGAAATTCATTGTAGTTTTAATTCGCATTTCCTTAAGATTGAGAGACCTATTTTTGTTCAGGTTTTATTTCAAGCAACTTTTAATTTTCATGTCACATGGGGCAGTCTTTTTTCCTCTTTTGTTCTTCTGTTTTATTTCGTGTATTAAAATACATGCATAATTTCAAAATTATTTTTTAAGAAATCAATCATGCTTACTTCTATTGCTATGTTTTCAATTCACTAAGACTTTCTTCTGCAGTGTCTAATCTGCTGTCATTTCCATCCAATGTATTTTTCACTTCAGACATTATAGTTTTCACCCCTAGAAATTTGAGCTGGGTCTTTTTTATAATTTGCAAGTCTATACTTGGAATGCTTAATCTTTTCTTTAGCTTCTTGTATTAGTCATTTCTGGATCTGTTTCTGTGGACTGCCTTTTCTTCTCATTATGGGTCATGTTTTCCTGCTTCATTTCATGCCTGGTAAATTCTTCTATTGGATGCCAGACATTGTGAATTTCACCTTGTTGGATGGATGCTGATTATTGCAAAATATTCCAGTGAATATTCTTGAGTTTTGTTCTAGGAGACATTTAAGTTACTTGGAAAATACTGATCCATTTAGAGCCTGTGGTTAAGCTTTGTTAGGTAGGGTCAGAGCAGCATTCAGCCTAGAGCTAATTTTTCTCCATTAATAAGACAAACTCTTCTGAGTACTTTACCGATGCCCTGTGAGTTTTGAGGTTTTTCACTGTGGTTGTTGGCAACAGGAATGGTTTCCAGCCCTTTGTGAGGCATTGTTCTTTCCAGACCTTTCACATGGTTGCTTCCCCAGTCCCTGGGGCTTCTACTAGTTTACTCACACACATTTACTGAGCAGTACTGACCTGTACACTGCAAGAGGTTCCGCTGAAAACTTCCAAGCTCTTTCCCTGTGTGCAGGTTTTTTCTCTCTAGTGGCTTCAGTGACCTTGATCTTTCTAGACTCACAGCTCCATCTCTTCAATTTAGAAAGATCACTGGACTATCCCTGGTTTCCCCTTCCCTCTAGCGCAGCCTTGAAACCCTCTTCAGGCATGGAGTCAGGCAATCCTGGGATTCATGACATCTGTGTCCATCTTCCAGGGACTACTGTCCTTTGGTGCCTGATGTCTAATGTTTTAAAATCATGTTGCTTCTACGTGTCTTATTTTTCAATTATTTCAGGATGTAAAGTAAGATTTCTGTTATTCCTCATGTTCTTCTAAATCTTTTATACATTTACATCTTTAATCCATCTGGAATTTATTTTTGATGAGAGAAATATAGTTTTAATATTTTTTCCAATGGTTAGCCAGTTGCCCAAAATCATATTTTGAATTCTTCCCTTCTCTCCTCAACCAGTTTGAAATGTTACTTTTATCATTAGCCAAAATTTCATAGATATTTGAGTCCATTTCTGAATTCTTTATTCCATCCCTTTGGCTTTACCTTTTCTATTAAGTAGCAAACTTTTTTATTTACTGAAGTTTCAAGATATATTGCATTATCTAGTAGAGTTAATTAGCTCTCATTTCTTTTTATCTTCAAGATTTCTTTGAATATCCACACATCTTTTCCTGCATTTTAACATTTCTAAAATATTATTTTAATATCATTTTCTATTTCCTTCTCATATATCATGGATATTATTTATTGAGATTGCATTAAATTTATAGGACCTAGACAAATTTGAAGGTGACAAAGAGAAGAGTTGGGAAAGTTCTAGCTCAATGACTTCCATTTCATGGTAAAGAAAGAGGCAAAGACAAGCTGGGAGTGAGTAGGTTAGGGTGAGATACAGACTAATGGAAAGCGACAAAAGTTTGAGTGAATCATATGTGCTATAATGAGTAGGGCCATTGGATCCCATCTAAGGAAAGCTCTAGTCGGTATGCAAAACATTGATTGAATACCACAGCACTAAAAATAAAAAGTACAAATGGGTATTTGTACTTCTATGTTTCCTTTCTCAGAAAATGCAAAATATGCGATTAAGGAGTCCTGGAATCAGTATTTGTTATTACCAAACCATGGCACTCTTGAACAAATCTCTAGTCATCTGATTTTTTTTTGAAAATACATATCTCTCTAGTTCACTGTTGTATCACCAGTGCCTAACATACTCTCTGTCCAGAGTTGGCAGTGAATAAATACTAGTGGGATGAGTTAGTTAACTTATGAATGGCTTCCTCTGACTTCTGCTTAAGATGCTATGTTATCTTTGTCTGCATGACTTCAGATTCAAGTTAGTCTTAATCCAGCCAAAAATTGGAATGTCTAGTTCTCCAATTCCCTGGAAATGGGGAACTTATGGTGGATTTCTTCTGCTATACAAACTAGCACACTCTTAAACTGTTGCTTGAGAAAAGTCTTCTTCACTCTTAAATTTCTTAAATCTTCTTTCCGAATTACTCAAGTTGTTCATGCAAGTAGATTAATGAGAAAACTAAGATAAAGAAGAGTTTAGGGCAAAAGTACCTGATTTCCTTCAACCATTCTGAGGCATTTATCTCAAAAATAGTGATAAAGAAGAGGAGTCCACTTTGTATTAATGTGTGATTCTACTTAATTTCACCCTTAGTGAACTGCACTCTCCACTATTTGAACCACTCAATGATTTTTGAAAAAGGAGACTCTCTTAGTTAAGGATAGTTTTCCAATAATTGTCTCTTGGATTACATGCAGAGAAGCGTATGGTTTAGGTTGGTGTAATACCTTCACTCTAAAACATCTCAAGGTAATTTCTGATGGAGAAAAACAGGGTGCTCTGGTTTCAGGGAAAAAGGATTTCCTTTTCTGATAAAAGATAGATTTTGAGCACTCAAGCAGTCTTCATGGGGACTCTTCACAGGAAAAGGAAAATTTAGAAAATTCAGAACCCAGTTAAATGTTTCAAGTGTTAGACTGATGCAAATTTTTGTAGACCAAGTAGATTCACTTGGAACCTACTTCCTCCATGTTAACTTTTATTTTATTATTTTATTTTAAGGGAAGCAAGTCTTGAAGTGCTTTAATAGCCCCTTAGAGACTGTTTGGCTATTACATAACCCATAAAAAGCAATATTTGGATGATTTAAAGGGAAATTAATCAGAAATTTAAAGGTTCAATTTTCTTCATATGACACAAGATTTTTCTCCCCAGAGTCAATAAAAATGGTCCTGAGGGTAAAACACATCTTGGATTTTATTGACATAAAAATTATTATATATGCATGTGCAGATAGTTATGTCTACTCTAAAATATTTTTATTTAAAAATATTTAGACAATCAATCCTATATTTTTCTATAGATTAACAAGGGATCAAACAACTTTCCCAATTTCTGCAGAAAAGATAATTTTCTTGCATCAAACCTAGTAGATTAAATTCTGTAGATTCTATAAAGTCAGAGCCAGATGGAAATGTGATCTCAGTTCCCCAGGCGATGTTCTCATGGAGTTTCCCTCAAAAGCTATTTTAGGCTTCTCAGTTACACCCAAAGTGGGTGATGGTGGCATGGTCCAGAGTATCCACGTAACTGGTTGGCGATATTTTAAATTTGTTTATTCCTCATACATTTAATATTTATGTCTTCTTACAATTTAAAAAAATTTTCATTTAGTCGCTGGACTTGAGAGACATAAGCATTGCTATGTGGGTTAAGAAACGGCTTCATCCTCCACTGATGTAAAGGAAATAGGAGTCAGCAAACCTAATTTTTTCTCCCTGTTCTGCCATTACTTCCCTAAGGGATACTGGGCAAATTCCATCATGTTCGAAGCCCCAGTCTCCTCATCTGTAAATGAGGGTGGCTAGATGATCTCTAGGATCCTTTTCACAGCTGATGCACAATTTTGGTACATAGTAATTATACAATAAATGGTAACATTTGCTTTTATAGATGAACTTGCTTCATGGTGAATATTGAAATATCTTAATTTTAGATTCCTAAAGAGCTTAGAAGTTGACTCAAAAGTTTTGGACTTATATGTTGCCTCACTGTTTACTAGCTGTGTAATCTTAGGGAAATTTCTGCATTTTTTTTAAAGACTCAATTTCTTCATCTGTAAAACGGGAATGAAGGTAATACTATTAGGCACAGCTTTTTGTTGCAAGTAATAGAATCTGCTCTGGCTTGTTTAGGCAGAAAAATAATTTGTACAAATATTAAGCAACTCCCAGAATCCTCTGGAGGGCCAGAAAACCAGACTGAGAAATGATGAGGCCAGAAACAACACCAAATCAGACCATAGAATTTGCTCCAGTGAAAACACCATTGCTGCCAACACTTGGCAACCACTCTATTTCTTGGAGAGACACTGTAGCTTGCATTGATAATGCTTGGTCCTGGATGCCAGGAGCTCAGCCATGAGCCCCTGAGGTCATGTTCAGCTGGGATGGATGCCATTCCTGTCTACCTCCATGTAGCTTTAGCTTCCAAGCTGAGGACTCACGTGGTGTTTGATTGGCAACACCTAATTCACAGGTTTGATGTCAGCAACAAGAGAGCCTGGGACAGTAACTTCTGGCTCTGCCTTGGGGGTTACAATGTAGGAAACTTCTCAAAACTCAGAAAATATGTTCAGAAGAAATTGGGCAGCTTCAAACTACTCTATCAAGGTGAAAAACAATGCCCAGGTAAGAAACTTGGCACTAAATGAATGGTAACTACTATCTTTTAAAGCTTATGCTGTTCAAAGAAAAATAACATTAATGAAGCATGTAAATGAAAACTGCCAGGAAATCTAGCTAGATGTGCTTTCTTTTAAAATTTTGTGTGTACATGCACACACACGATTATAAAATATATTATCATAAACAATTCATGAAGTAGAGAAAAATTATAGGGAAGAAATAAGTATCCTACCTGCAGATAACTACTTTTACCATTTTGATTCAAAACCCATCCATCCACCTAATATAGTTATAATTATATAATATATATTATACAAATTTATCTATACCATGCATATGTATACACAAATTTGTATGAATACCCACATAATAACATATGACTTTATACCCAATTAGAAAAATTAAATATAGGCATCTTTCCATGCTAATAAATATGGATCAGCATCATTATTTTTAAGACTGCATGTCATGATGTTGTATGAAAATACAATAATTTTCCAGTAATCACCTATGCAGGAGTAATTTCCAAGTTTTTCCTTTTATCAAGAGAGTTATGGTGAACATGGGTATAGCCAAATACATTTGTGGAGTAATTCCTTAAGATGAATTTAGAGAAATAGAATTGCTATTTAAATATACAACTGAGTGGGGCATATGGGTGGTTCAGTCAGTTAAGGGTATGACTCTTGATTTTGGCTCAGGTCATGATCTCAGGGTCCTGAGATCAAGC
Source organism: Ailuropoda melanoleuca (assembly GCF_002007445.2). Classification (NCBI taxonomy): domain Eukaryota; kingdom Metazoa; phylum Chordata; class Mammalia; order Carnivora; family Ursidae; genus Ailuropoda; species Ailuropoda melanoleuca. The sequence continues at coordinate 85,070,912 of NC_048219.1, forward strand.
CCCAAGTTGGGCTCCACGCTGGGTGTGGAGCCTGCCTAAGATTCTCTCTCTCTCTCTCTGCCTCTCCCCACCTCCCCACTCGCCCTCTCTATCTAAAAAAAAGTATATACAGTTGAAAAGACTTCTGATACATTCAATAAACTTGGCCTCAGAAAATTAGTAACAATTTATATGTGCAACATTTGAGTGTGAATTTCCCCACTTGGTATTATCAACTGGGTTTTTTTTAGCCAATTTGTTAGAAGAAAAATACCTCACTAATGTTTAACTTGCGTTTCTTAGTTTAGTACTTAAATATATTTCATACAGATTTATTTTCCACTTATATTTCTTTATTTTTGAAATGTCTATTTATGTCTTTTATCTACTAATAGATTGATTTTTAAATTCTTTTATTGTTTTTTGCTGGTTTTCAGGGCTTTCTCTATATAAAGATACTAAATTTTTGTGTCTTCCAAATGCCTTTCCCAAGGATGTCATTGCCTTTCATTAAAATTGATGTAAAACATAGAAAGTGCACAAATCTGAAGTTTACAACTTGGTATGTATATATCAGGTAACAATCACCTAGATCGGGAAAAATAACATTTCCAGCACCCAAGAAGGCTGCTTCACTTTCCCTCCTAATCACTATTTCCCTCCAGGGGTAACCCCCATTTTGACACCAAAGATGAGTATTGCCTATTCTTGAACTTCACATAAATGGAATCACATGTGGGAAGAAGTTTCTGGCTTCTCCTATTTATTATTATGTCCGGGAGAGACATCCACATTGATACAGGTAAAGTAGTTCATTTTTCTGAACCATAATTTATTCATCAGTGAAATGAGGATAATAATAGTACTTATGTGGTAGTCATGGAGATAAAGGAGTTAATGTAAGTAATTAAGTTATGCTTCAGTTAAGAAGTTAATGCAAATACCAGGACAGTGTTCGTTCTGCGGTAAATGTTGATACTTACTTAATACATGTTAGCTGCTAGTATTACACTCCTGGATTAGATTTGTTAATTTTTTATTTAAAGTTTTTATATCAATACTCATAAATGAGTTCAGTCGTGCTTTAGCATTTGTGCACGAATGTGCTAGTCTTGTATTGTTTGGATATTGGGTTATGCTAATCAATGGTACCTTCAGCTACCTGTGTGTTCTTCAAGAGTTGTGGAATGAACCTTTACTGCTCACACCCGTGCACCATTCCTGCCAAATCTGCTTCCCAGAGATATCTCAGAGTTGCCGTCTTTTCTCCATCACCACCTTCTCTGCTCTATTCCGTGGCTCCATTGTCACTCCTTTTGTCCACTGCATTTGTCACCTAATGGGTCTCCCCCTTTCTAAGCATGTGCTCCTTCTCATGGCACATAGGTTAAAAATCTAAGATCCTTGTCAGGGTCTACCAGGTTCTTTACCTTATGGCCCATCTAGCCTTCCATCCCTGGCTTGTCCCTGTCACCCTCATGCTCTGGACATACCCCTGCCCAGCAATGTATTCTCCACGCCTGGCCCAGCCAATCCCTACTTATACTTTCTCACTGAAGCCCTTCCTGATGTGCCAATATCATGCGACCTCCCTACATAATCATTTGTTTTGCCTTTTTCTTTTTTTCCTTATCACTCATAACATGTGTACTTATACATGTATTTGTGTGTTTGTTTAACATGTTTCTCAGCACTATGAGGTACTATTTTATTTTCCACTTTATCTAGCATAATGCTTTGCACATAAGAATTGCTCAATAAATAAATTGAATGAATGGCTCCCATTCTAGTGGTGGAGAGAGATACATAGGCAATAGCAATGAGAAGAAAAGCCAAACAGATGTATGGAACTAGATGCCAGGGGCACAGAGGAGGAAGAAAGAAACTGTGCCTGGGGAACATTCCCACTGGCAGGTTGCCTGTAGACAGAGTTGCTCATTGATTTACTAACTTCCCCTGGAATGCTATTCTCTCATAGTTGACATGTTGATGGCACTATATTACCACAGGGAAGGAGTTGGTTCCAAGCCAGATATTAGACGCAAGTCCTGAGGGACTCGAGGAGGCAAAAATTTGTCTGAGCTCTTGGCTCACACACACAGCACAATGGCAGCTCTGAAAAGGGCAGAAGTCCTCTGCACCCACAAGCCCTGTTTATTTTCTCCTCCAGCAGCAGGGGTGGCATAGGTCAGCCGAAATGGCGCATCCTGATGAATATTTATTGACCCAAAATGTCAAGCTGACAGACATGTGGACAGGCAGACACAGAGGCCTCACTTCTCTGCTCCCAAGGTTGTGACACAGCTGACATTTCCCTGCACGGGTCCTGACTTCTCCAGCTGCTCCTGCGGATGCTGGGGTCTTGCTGATGGGGGTCAACACCTATACTGTGCCCTGTGCTTTCCATGCTGCTGCCCAGGCATCTACCAAATGGCGGTCTCAAGACACTTCCCATTCTCCTGACTCACACATGCTCTCACCTACCCAGTGTCTTTTCCAGTCCTCTCTCTATGTGCTCTTCCATCTCCTTAATTGCACTGCAAGAGTTACAGGTGGCCAAATTACTTGTGCATTTTACAGAGGGAAGTCCTGGGTGACACCAAAAACTTTTTGGTAGAGAAATGGGTTCTGCTTTCTCTATAAAAAGTAATTGTGTGATCATAAATGTGACTTTTCCTCCCTTATTCTTAATGTTTTCCTCTTCATTTTCTGGGTTTTCTTTCCATCTCTCCCATCATAGCTGACTTCATTTAATCAATTTAATATTTATTTTATTTTATTTATTTTTTTAAAAGATTTTATTTATTTATTTGACAGAGATAGAGACAGCCAGCGAGAGAGGGAACACAAGCAGGGGGAGTGGGAGAGGAAGAAGCAGGCTCATAGCAGAGGAGCCTGATGTGGGGCTCGATCCCATAACGCCAGGATCACGCCCTGAGCCAAAGGCAGACGCTTAACCGCTGTGCCACCCAGGCGCCCCTAATATTTGTTTTAAAAACATTTTATTGTTAGAATCCATGTAACAGAAAATCATAAAAAGCAAATGAACAGGTTAAAATAATTCTTTTAAGGATAAAACTCTTGTAAAACACCTGTCCATGATAAGAGAATTTTTCTAGTCATCCCCCAGAAGGCCCCAGGATGCTTTTCCTCTCAACCACTACCCCTCTCTTCCTGCCAGAATAACCACTATCCTGACTATGATAGCTACTTCCCATTTTTCTTTACAGTCTTAACACCCAAGTGTACATTCCTAAACACTTGTCTGGTTTTGCCTAGATACATACACCTTTTAAGCATCTTTCAGTCCATAGGTTTTCCCCTCCATCTCCTTATTTTTCCTTACAATTCATTTATTGAAGAAACTGGATCACTTATCCTTAGAGTTTCCGATGGTCTGGGTTTTGCTGACTGCTTCCCCAAACAAAGTTTAGTCTGTTCCTCTGGCCTCTGTGTTCCCACTTATCCCAGCCCGGGTTCTTTTAGGCATGACAACCTCAAGGCTGATGTGTTCTTCATCAGGAGGCACGTGTGTCTCGATGTCTCTCTTTTTGTGCAATTAGTACTCATTGATGGCTTATCCTCTGTTCCTCAATCCCTTAAGGTACACTGATATTCCAATGCTATTATTCTTTCCTTATGAATTTGTTGAAATATTGTAATTAGGGGCACCTGGGTAGCGCATTTGTTAAGTGTCTGCCTTCGGCTCAGGGCGTGATCCCAGAGTTCTGGGATCGAGCCTCACATCAGGCTCCTCTGCTGGGAGCCTGCTTCTTCCTCTCCCACTCTCCCTGCTTGTGTTCCCTCTCTCGCTGGCTGTCTCTCTGTCAAATAAATAAATAAAATCTTTAAAAAAAAAAAAAGAAATATTGTAATTAAGTACCCATGTGGTTTTTGCTTTTTCAGTGGTACAATTTGCATAGGAAAGGCATGATAAAAGCTATTTTCAAAAAAATATTTGGTTCCCTAGCATCTCCCCTAGACATCAATTTGATTTTTTAGAGTTGGTTTTGTATATAGTTAAATAAACAACTAATCATACAATACACTGACATCCCTTCCTAGGATGTCACGTCCTAGGAGAGAGAAGGGAATCAAGGGCAGGGACCCAGCAGCCCCTGAACAAGGGGAGAGGTTAGGCCAGCAGTGTGGGAACCCACGTAGGAGCCCAGTAGGCAGACAAGCCTCACATTTGCTCAGAGCTAAACTCCCATCTTCTGGTCAAATATATTTGTGTCTAAAGCAGATTATATTGGCCACATTAACATATGGTCAATACTTAGGAAGGGATTGAAAAGAGGCCTTTCTGGAGACACTCTGCCTTCCTTACATCTCAGCACGTGATCCCTTCTTGAGATTTGGCAGTTATCTTCCATTATTCCCATTCCTATGTTCAGCCTCCTCCCCACCCACTCACAGAGAATGTCTGCAAATGCCAAGTGTATCTCAACTGACCTCCAGTTGCTCATTAATGTCTCTCTTCATATTTTTTTCCTTTAGGAGTGGCTGAGGATTGTGAATGTGGGCTATTTCGGGAGGGAGTTGCGGGGGGTGAGGGGTAAGGAGGCTGGTGCTCTTTGTAACTAGAAAAACTTTTCTAGTTGCAATCGGAGTTCCCAGCAGGGCCCTAATTGTCCTTTGAGCAGTATTAAATTCTCCTTCTTTTACTTCATGCTTCATTCCCCCTTCGGATTACCCCCCATGAGAGACTATGGACTATGAGAAACAAACTGAGGGCTTCAGAGGGGAGGGGGGTGGCGGAATGGGATAGGCTGGTGATGGGCAGTAAGGAGGGCACGTATTGCATTGTGCGCTGGGTGTTATACGCAACTAATGAATCATCGAGCTTTACATCAGAAACCAGGTATGTACTGTATGGTGACTAACATAATATGATAAAAAAACATTAAAATAAAAAAAATTCTCCTTTTAAAATTGTTCTATCGATACATAATTCACATACTATACAATCTACCCTTTCAAAGTGTCCAATTGAGTGGTTTTAACATATTCAAAAGGTTGTGCATCTTGTATCTAATTCTAGAACATTTTCATTACTCCTAACAGAAACCCCGACCCATTAGCAATCAGTCTGCATTCTCCCCAGCCCCCGGTAACCACTAATCTACTGTCTGTCTGTGTTTTCCTATTATGGGCATTTCATATAAATGGAATCATACAATACATGAACTTTTGTATCTGGCTTCCTTAACTTATGTTTTTAAGACTCATCCATGTTGTGACAGGTATTAATACTTCATTCCTTTTATGGCTGAATAATATTTCATTGTATAGATAAGAACATTTTATCCATTCATCAGTTGATGAACTGCTAGGTTCATTCCACCTTTTGGTTATTATGAATAGCATTTCTATGAATGTTTGTGTACAAGTTTTTGTGTGCACATATGTTTCCAATTCTCTTGGTGTATACTCAGTGGAATTTCTGGGTCATATAAGTCTATGTTTCATTTTTTTAAGAAATAGCCAAATTGTTTTTCAAAGAAGTTGCACCATTTCATATTCCAACTAGCAGTATACAAGGGTTCCAGTTTCTCCAGATTCTTATCAACACTTGTGATGTTCTTTTTTGTTTTAGCCATCCTACTGAGTGTGAAGTGGTTTCTCACTGTGGTTTTGATTTGCATTTCCCCAATGAAATGTTGAGTGTGTTTTCATGTATTTATTGACCACTTACATATCTACTTTAGAAAATTGTTTTAAATACATGTTCCTAGAGAGGTTTGTCTTTGGTTGCCTCTAGTTTTCTTCCTTTGCCTCTCCTCTGCCCCTCAGAATATCAGGAGAAAGTCCTAGAGTATTGTGCATACTGGCCCCTTGGTCACATCTTTGCTTAGAGAGGACTGTACAGAAGCAGACTGGGAGTGAGAGTGGGGTGGGGAAAAGGGGTGATGTTTCTGTGTGTGTGATTTGAAAAAACTCCCTGGGGGCGCCTGGGTGGCGCAGTCGTTAAGCGTCTGCCTTCAGCTCAGGGCGTGATCCCAGCGTTCTGGGATCGAGTCCCACATTAGGCTCCTCCACTAGGAGCCTGCTTCTTCCTCTCTCACTCCCCCTGCTTGTGTTCCCTCTCTCGCTTGCTGTCAAGTAAATAAATAAAATCTTAAAAAAAACAAAACAAAACAAAAAAACTCCCTGAAGGAGAGTGAAAAACATCTAGTCTGTTAGTATCTATCTTTCTTTTTGAGTCCTATGTTTGAACAGTTCCTCCTTTGATATCTATGAGAAGGTGAAGGAAGGAGAGGTCCTAGAAATCATGTTTGTCTTTTAAGAAGGAGAAAACTAAAAAGAATTATCCACCAAAAAGTTGATGAGACATTCACAGCCAGGAAAGGCTCCAGGCCCCTCTTCCTTTTCTGCTGTACTCCTTCCTCAACTCGTCTTCCTGCTCTAGCACTGACAGGCTTCAGAGTGGCTCTCAAGAATCTGCTCAGCAAAGAACACAATGAACTCCTTAGCCTTGAGCCATAGGGACTCCATCTTGTTCTCAAGGCAACATATGTTGTGAGTGAGGCTCAGATGTTATCTATGTGCTTCACACTGTGCCGGGGCAAGGTTACAGGAACGATAAGATAGTTTCTTTTTCCCTCATTTATTCAACAAACCTCTTTGAGCACCTACTATGTGTCAGACTCCATGCTTCCCTGAAGGAGACCAGCTTGGGAAAAAATCACTCAGAACCCAAGTCAACGTTGGATGCATTCCATGTGCATGGTCCCCATGTGAAATAGAGCTCCATAAGAGAAGAGGCAGGTGTCGAGTGATGTCCCCATGAGGTACAGAGTCATGCAGGAGTGGCCAAGGGTATAACTCCCACCATTGGCCAAAGAAGCTTGAACGAGGAGCCCCAAGCTCAAGAAGGGAGGGATATCGATACCATGACAGGCAGGTGGAAACAATGTTTTTTGAGCTTTTGCATATTTTCCTGAACTTCCCATCTCATACCTTATAGGAAGCTATCTTATTCCATGTGCTGTATTATTTATGGAGGCAAGAAGTAAACCTGATCCATCATCAACTGCTAGGAGGGTATTACCTCTTTAAATCTAGTCTCATTGAGCTCCCTGCACCTTCTTTATTGCCATTTCCCTTTTAGTCATTGTCAATTAGCTCTCCATTGCTGGTTTTAGTTTTCTACGTGATAAGCAGAGGTTTTGAATCCATCTTGATTAAAGCAGCGAGGCCCCAACCCCATCCTGCCAGCTTCCTTTGAAGTTCATGCAAACTCTATATTCAGATCAGCTGCCCAGGGCACAGAGAAAGATGAGCTATGAGCTGTGCAACATGAGGACGCCAGGCCAGATGCTTCAAGGCAGGCAGCTTCCTTCTGGGAATAGAATCACCAGAGAGTTCCACTCTCTGGAATGGTTTAGGTGTGGCTGAGGGGGGAGAAGGCACAAAAATAAAAAACTGAAAAGATGATTTATCTTCCAAACACTGTCCAAATTAGACTAGGATCTAATTGTTAAAGCTGGTGCAGGCTTTCCAATGCTCTGGACTGCCCAGAAATCTGGATTCTTCCAACACGGCCCATTTGGTAAGTTGGAGGGTTGGCTCATTATGTAGAGGAAATCAAGAAAGGGAAGCATGGGATATTGTTAAATGTATATCATGGTATTTTTCTCATATTTGTTCAACAACCACTCTGTCTCCTGCCCTCTTATGGACTGCCTCTTCACTTCCTCACATCTCTTGTGTTTTTCTTTATTCTCCCTCTCGCTGTCTCTTTCCATCTCTGACTCTCTCTGTGAAACCACTATCTTCCCCTTATTTGCCTCTTCCTCTTCCACTTATTTTTTCTCTTTGTATGTACATCAAGTGGGTGTCCGTGGCTCTGTTAGTAATACAGTTTAAAGAAGCCGCTTTAGGGAACCGCTCTTCTTTTGTAAAATATAACCAGTCTTAGATTTCCCTCTAATGCTAAAATTCTATGGTTCTCTGAAATACTTACTCTGTTCAAATAGCGCATTTCCCTCTGACCTACCTAAAATCTGGGGAAATTGACTGTATCATGGCTGACAAGCCAAGTGATAAATAAATCCCCTTTTCTTTCTCTTTGGGGATCCCTTTACTCCGCATCAGTATGAGAAAGTCAAAACACAATCTCTGACACTCCCATGCCCCCACCTACAGTCCCCAAAGCCTGAGAATCATCGTGGTGTGTCTCTGCAGCGGCAGCCTCCCACGTTCCCTCAGAAGCTTGGGATCTGGGGAAAAGGGATATAAAGAAGAGGAAAACGTCAGAAAATCCAATTTTTAAGAGGGAGAATTTTTTGTGGTGTTGACCTCCCGAAGATCATTGGATGTGGCTCAGATTACATGCACTATTTTCTGTGCCATGTATTTTCAAAGTCCTTTCCCAGATAGAATATCTAAGAGAGACCCCCCCCCGAATGATTTTTATTTTCCATATGGTACATACTAGTAATTCTGGCATTTGACCACATTTATGTAAACATGCAGAGATACCTATAAATTATTGGACTTATCCCAGTTTGAGTTTCCAACTATGTACTACAATCATTACAGCTGTTCTTACTTTAGCCTCAGAAGATATTTCGGTCCATTTATATGGCTGATTAGTCATTTAGACTGTAGACTACATTTATGACATTGTTTGGGGGTGGGGAACATACCAGATATTCACTGGAGGCACCGAGAATCCATATTTAAGCCAACAGTTCTGCAAACTGGTGGGGGTCCCCTAACCTGAGCTCTCACACTCTGAGTGACTGACTGTCAGTTACCCAGGGCCACTCCACACCTTGAGATGACTTTGGGAGAACCCGGGCTCCCCCTCACCCCCCTCCACCCAGAGTATTGAGCTAGAAGAGAGCCAGAGGCCAAGAGAACTGAGAGCTTCACTTTTAAAAATCTGGGCTCTACCCAACAGATTTGGGACTTGTCGGTGGGGGTGGGGGAGGGGCCTTAATAATAGCATTGTAGGCAGCTCTGCAGTGAAGACTCAAGTGAGCTTTCTTTTATTTTTATTATTATTATTAACATATAATGTATTATTTGTTTCAGGGCTACAGGTCTGTGATTCATCAGCCTTGCACAATACACAGCACTCAGCACAGCCCATACCCTCCCCGATGTCCTTTCTCACTCAGCTCTGCCTTGCTCATCTCCACGACAGGTCTCAGTGCCTCGCCTAGCCCAGACTAGGCCGAGCTCAAATCTGGAGAAGGTCCCATGGGACTGGGAATCTTGGGCTCTAGCCTGGTGCCAACAACGGGGCCCACCCACTGAGGGGTGCCCTAAGGCAGCTGCTGCTCCCACAGCTCTTTCACTCTGGGACTTGGAGGAGTCAGTCTGCCATATGGTTTGTAGAGAGCCATGCAGTTTATTCACGTGGCATCTTAAGTTTGAGGCACTTGTCACCACCCCTCCCCACAAAACCCTTTTCTGTGTTTTATTTAGTTTTTTCTCTGTGCCTCACAATCACAAAGAAAGGTAGCCTGGATAGAGAGGTGAAACGATCTCACCAAGTTTATGTAGGACTCAGGGAGGGAGATGAGAGTAGGAGTCTAGCGTCCTGATTCCTAGACCTCTGCTCTTCCTACAAAAGCTCTTTACAGTGGGGATAATAATAAACAGAAAAAACTTCTGCTATCCCTTTTCTTTTCCTCTTTAAAACTTTGACATGTTTTATTGATGTCAGTTCTCCTGAGATCAGTTTTCATGAAACTCTAGAACTTTACTGGCTGTCCTCCATGCTCAAACAGTGTTGGGTAGGGTCTCCAGTCTCGTTCTGATTTATTCAGCAGATGGAGAGTTATTATCAATATTTCTTCAGAGTTCAAGGGGGTATTTTTGGATGATAAAGTTCGTTTCCATTTATCATCATTTTATCCCCACTGCTGGCTTTAGGGGCTCTGATTTTTGCTGTGTGAATGTGAACCATGAGGTTGCATTCAACCTGGTCTGTTTTCAAAACCCGAAGAATAGAGAGCAGGATGCAGAAAATATATGGTGGCCTTTGGCAACTTGGTGGAAATTTTGACTTAAGGGAAAGCCAGTGTTGACTTGAATCTTTATTCTTACCTCTTTAAAGCTGGAAGAGGTCATAGAAAACATTCAGTAATTCTGGTGCGAGGCTTTTGTTCTCACTGGGGCTGAAAATGAGACTCAGAGATGTCAGGAGGCTTGTCTGAGATCGCACAGCTCCCTGGCGGCCGAGCTGAACTAACATCAGGCAGGTCCTTTGTTCTGGGCCAGAGGGGTTGTCCAGGAAACCACAGGGCCTCTCAAAGACAAGGGCTGGCTAAGCCAGGAGAATGCTGAGGGACATTCTGTGTGATTAATCCAATTCAGTCTAACAAGCATTCACCGAGGCCACCTCAGGGAAGACCAGCAAGGTGTTGTGTGGAGCCCCACAGGCTCAAAAGGGCTGATGGGGAAAATCAGCTTCGTCCTCTCTTCCGTTCTCCTCCAAGGGGCCTGCGATCAGGCCTCCTGGGCTGTTGCTCTGCCTGCATTGAAAAATCCACCCTGAGGATTAAAATCTTTTATTTGGATGGATGGGGCCCACACTTTCTCTTTCCTTCCTGCAGGAAGGAAAAGGAGGGCCATGGAGAGGCTTTCCTACCAAACCACAGGGAGATTAAAGGGCTAGGGAGGAGGGATGCATTTTGAATGTGGAAGTTGCAGAGTTATCTGGCCCACAGAGGAGCCTTCTCGTTATTAATGGTGGCTCTGCCACAGCTGTGGCTTGGAATGGGGAAGCCAGGAGGCAGGAGAGACCCATGTGTGGGTTTGTGTGGCTCTGACCACAGGCGTGTGCTTTGGAAATGGTGTCCCACTTGACACTCATTGCCCACATAGGACAAGACGCCCTCCTGGCCACCTTCTCCCTCCCTCAGATGCAGGAAGCCCGGTGGGGGAGGAGTTGAAATTGCTAAGAATAGCCATGGTCTTTGGGACTTGCTCTTTTCAAGGAATCAATGGAATTAGAAATGAGATATTAGCTCTAATCAGTCACATATGTTGGGTTCTCAGCCCCTAGGAAAAGAATTTCTGACTGCAGCTCCTCACCCGGTGGGGAAAACGCATCTACACCTGTGGGTCTGGCGCGGCCCCTCTTCTGTCCTCTGGAGGGTCCAGGACAAAAGTACATGCTGTACTAAGTATACGCTGTCAGTCTGTCATCTGGTCTGAGCTGAAGTGGCCAGACTTCTGACTAAGCATCCCCTATGTGGCTTTTCAACAAGTGCAGAAGAATTTCAAGGCACACATAGATCCAGACGGAGCCAAGAACTGGGGGCTGGAAGGGAATTCCACCCTCCCCTTTGTCTTTTTCGTTTATGTTTCTGAGATGTAGGGGCATTTGGAAAATTAGGCACATCGTGAAAAGATGGGTTTTTGGTTTGATGTTGTTTGACTTTCATTTTACAGAAATTTAAAATTATGAGAATAGTCAAATGCACCCCTGTGTGCCCATCATATAGATGCCGGCCATGGAGATGGTCAGCAGGTTTTCACTGAGGGCTTGAGTTCCTCAGTATGGCCCCTGACTACCTGCATCAGAGTCAGCCCCAGACCTCCCCGTTCTGGACCTCCGGGCAGACTGGGACGCTGCCCTGTGCGTCGGCCCCACGCAGTGCTGATTATCAATCCCCACAAACCTTCTTGTACGCCTCGCAGTAGCTCAGGGATCTGTTAATTTGCCCCTGAGTTCTTTGTATCACCCACTCCGCCAGTTCCTGTGAGTGGTCAGAACATTCTGCTCAATATACCGTCTCTTTGCATTACACCTTTGAAAAACAAACACAAACAGGGAGAATCCAGCCCCTTTCTTGTTCTGATGTAGCACTCTTCCACGTAGCTACCATGTGTGACCCTTGTTCAAACCTAATAGACCTGCAAGAGGAAATAAAACTTCATGATAAGGGTCTTGCCAACTTTTTAATACCTATTTTTAATTTATGATTCACGTTGAAAGTTGGTCATATAGCCCTGGGCCTGGGCTTAACTAGAAATGCCCTCTGTGGATTATTTGTGTATGGGTGATGGGTGTGAATACATACACACTCACACAAAACGCTAGTAGAACTTTTAAATGTTGACATTTAAGTATTCCAAAGAAAGCAAAGAGTAGAGTTAATTTTCTGGAGAGATTGAGTCCAGGCCACATCTGCGGTTGTCTATAGTTGGGAGTCTGCATTATGTCATTTAAAACAAAAGGTGTTGAGGAAACAGGGATGGGTGAAGTGGGATGGGTAGCCAGGGAGAAAAAGCAGATTAGGAGGGCTCCTGGGGGGCTCAGTCAGTTAAGCGACTGCCTTCGGCTGAAGTCATGATCCTGGAGTCCCGGGATCAAGCCCCACATTGGGCTCCCTGCTCAGTGGGGAGTCTGCTTCTCCCTCTGCCTCTCCCCCTGCTTGTGCTCTCTCTCTCAAATAAATAAATAAATAGAATCTTTAAAAAAAAAAACTAAACTAAAAAAAAATCACAAAAAAACCCAAAAAACAGATGAGGTGTTAGCACATTCAAATCCTAGTCAGAGGGCAGAGTGGTGGCCAGGTAAGAGATTGCAGCCCCTCCCCAAAAGCTCCCCCAAATCAGTATATGCTTCTCATACGTATCTGCATTCCTCACCACACCGCGCCCAGGACTGCGCAGAGTGGGTGCCTGGGGTTTGCTCAATGCTCATGAATGCCACTCCTCAGCTCTGTCTGAAGGGGCCCCTGGCACAGTTTCAGGGCTCAGAGAGCCCCGGAAGACCGCGATCCTGCCCCAGGGGCCACATTTGGCTCTTCTGGCTTCCACTGCTACAGCCAACACGTTTCACAATTTCAGGAACCATGTTCACTTACATAGAAAAGGGCGTGAATGGAGCCCCCAGAGCTGGGCACCAGGTAGCCCGAGGCACCTTCTGGAAGGACCACACAGTGGCCACTATGAGCAGAGCCTCTGGGTTAGCAGATTAGATTCCCGTGGTTCACATTTGCCCTCCTATTGTTCACTCACTCACAAATGCTCCTCTTCTACAGGCTTATGCTACTTTCCCAGGGATGCCTGGGGGCCATGTCCCATTCGGGAACTGACCCTCCTCCTCCCCCCCAGTACCTCTAATTCTCAGCCTTCCTATCCCTGTTCTCTAAGTATCATAGACGCTGAGAATATCTGGGATGCTTGCAGTTGAAGACATTTACTTTATTGAGGTTCTAACAGAGGCCTTAGAGTTATGGCTCTTGGAGAAAGGAAGGATAAATATGATATTTTGGGCACACACTTTTTCAATTATGGTCAGCTCAAACCTGGGATTGCTCGTCATCCATCTCAATCTGAAGGCTGGTGGGGAGGCTGCTCTAAACATCTTTGCACACTTCATCTCAAACCCCACTCATGCAGCTTCTAAATTTTTTAAGATTAATCAAATCTAAGTCTTGCAAAGTGCATACTCTGATTTATATGAGTTTTGGCAAACAGGCACACCAAAGAAAAAGCTTCGTAGTTGGAAATGACAGCATTAGGGGAACAAGGGCTAGAAAACCATATAAGGGCTCCCTGTTTTGATGAGCCAGTGGCAGCTCCTGGAACTCTGTTAAGGGTCTCTAAACCTGCTGTTGTATTAAGGTGGGGACCTTTAGGTAACATGGCAGGAATTGGTGTGTCCTTCCACCCTTAGATTTATTTTTGAGCTCTTGTTCTCATGAAGGAAAACCTTAGGAAGTCCAGTCTCAGAGGAAATGACACAAAGCTGTGCAAGGATCCTGTTGAAGGAGCTGGAGGTGAAGGGTGGGAACCTGGAAGCAACTCTGGCTCAAGACTCATCTACTAGAAAGATCCCCAATTGTCCGATGTCCAGGGAGCAAAGAGCTCAGTGAATTTGAACTTGATTGAAGCCTTTGCTATCCAAAAAGGTCTGACATAATGAATCAATATGGCAGCAGTCAGGATAGGATAGTAACATGTAGCTAGGACTGGCACTAAGTTCATGGTTTTGAGTTACTGTTTCATTAGACGCATTTCCCAGCAGTTGAGTTAACCTTAATCTCAGCCTTAATCTTTAGCAAACTTAAGCTTGTCCCATAAGAGCACTGAAAGTTGAAGCCTTTTGGCTGGCTGTGCCCTGTTGCCCTTCCAGGGGAGGGGCGCAGAAAGAGTCAGGCTGCCTGGCTGAGTCGGCTGGGCCCAGGGCAGAGTGCCAGCCCACGAGGGAAGTATTCAGAGGCAGAAGCCCAGCCACACAAATTGGGCCATCTGATGGGAGATGAAAGGTATCTATGGCTTGTCAGACTCTACACCAAGTACACCAGATAGGGTGCAGACGTGCAGCAATGAGATAGGTTCCAGACCCAGCAGACAAGGTTCTGAGCCCTCGGAAAATCATTGGTCTTTATCAGGCTGGCCTGAAAATTGGGTGGGGCTGGGCCCTGCAGCTACCGAAGACGGAAGAACTCTTCCTTTCTAAGACACACGTTGAAGGAGCAGTACCCTCTATGAAAACAGAAGAGAGTTTAAAACCAGCACCTAGAAAATAACGATTTTTTTTAAAGATTTTATTTATTTATTTGACAGAGAGAGAGAGACAGCCAGGGAGAGAAGGAACACAAGCAGGGTGAGTAGGAGAGGAAGAAGCAGGCTCCCAGGGGAGGAGCCTGATGTGGGGCTCAATCCCAGAACACTGGGATCACGCCCTGAGCCAAAGGCAAAGGCTTAACGATTGAGCCCCCCAGGTGCCCCTAGAAAATAATGATTTGAAATAAACATTTGACGGGCGCCTGGGTGACTCAGTCAGTTAAGCACCTGCCTTCAGCTCAGGTCATGATCTCAGGGTCCCGGAATGGAGCCCCATGTTGGGCTCCTTGCTCAGCGGGGAGTCTGCCTCTCCCTCTCCTCCTTCCCCTGCTGTGCTCTCTCTCTCTCAAATAAATAAATAAAATCTTTTTAAAAATTAAATTAAATTAAATTAAATAAACATTTGAATAATACCTGCTATGTATTATTCTACATTCTCTCTTAGGGTCTTTTGTAATACGTGCCCATATTCTTTCACCCCGTCACGCGCACTGAAACTTTCCTGGAGAGACAGCGAAATACCAGAGTAACGTCGTGCGCCTCCTCACACAGTGGGCAGCGAGAATTCAGAGCACAGTTTTTTTTTTTTTTTAAGATTTTTTAATTTATTTGACACAGAGAGACAGCCAGCGAGAGAGGGAACACAAGCAGGGGGAGTGAGAGAGGAAGAAGCAGGCTCATAGCAGAGGAGCCTGATGTGGGGTTCGATCCCATAATGCCGGGATCACGCCCTGAGCCGAAGGCAGACACTTAACGACTACGCCACCCAGGCGACCCCAGAGCACAGTTTAATCTTGCGTGCCAGGTGTCTGGCTTGCCTTTGCGGAGTTCATGCTCTCTGAGAAATAAGATTAACATGCAGGAAATGATAGAGACCCACATAAGCCGGATGGTGAATGCCATAGGATTCAAAGATATGACTGATCAAAGAGGTTCACGGTCATGCGGAAAAGACATACAGGACCCAAGAACAGGTAGGAGTCAACCACAGGGAAAGGGTGAAGGGGGCAACAGTTAGGCACAGAGTGCTCACAGGCTGGTGCATGGGCTGCAGCACCCTGATGACGTAGCCCAGGTACTAGTCCCCCTTTATATATGAGGAAACTGGGTACAGCCGGTTTAACCCCTACCATCCCTGCCTCTTGTAAGCTACCAACAGGGTGACCACAGTGTGATACAATGGCAGAAATCAGCTTACAGGTGTTTCATTTGGTTTTGCTTTTAATTATTGTGTCGCTTGTTCTTAGGTACCTTGAGCCATTCTGGAGGAAATATTTGAGATTGGTACCTACTAGGAGCATGGCTTCCTCCCTGGCGTGTCTGGGGATCTGGGGTGGTGAGAGCTACGGCGCTGCCTGCTGTCCTGCACTGGACTTCGTGTTCCAGAATTAGAATCCGCCGGGATGAAAGACCTCAATGTGAGACAGGAATCCATCAAAATTCTAGAAGAGAACATAGGCAACAACTTCTA
>NC_048219.1:85087005-85148663 GCF_002007445.2 Ailuropoda melanoleuca
AAAAAAAAAAAAAAAAAAAAAAGAATCCACCGGCATAGGGGGCCTGTTTCCCTGAGCACGCTCCATGAGGAAGGGCTTCAAAGTACCTCTGCTCTTCGACCAGAAGACGAAATCTCAATTACCATGCTTTACAATTCTCTTCATGCAATTAGATCAGATCTTTAAAGAAGTTGTTTCTTGAATTTTCTTGTGTGTTTACTATGAGCAAAGTATGGTAGGTGCTCTAAGGGAGGCGGTGATGAATAAGAAAAGGACTCGGGGAGGCAGAGTACAGGGAAATGACAGTAACATGAAGCCAAACAAACAGCTGGATGTCAGACCTGGAAGAACTGGGTTAATTCTGGTCTTCGCTATCTACAGGACTTAGAGGCTGTGTGATTTTAGGGAAGCCACTCAACTGCACTGAACTCAATTTGCTAATTTGTTCAGTAGGGAGAATAAGAATTTGTCTTATAGGATCGTCATGATGATTCAATTTAGTTTTTTGGTAGGAGCATTAAAGAAATGCCATACAAATATTAATTATGTTTCGAATATATCACTGCTGCAATAGTAATTGTACGTGTTGAAAGGAGAATGGGAGCTATCCAGTAGGAGTATCTATTCACTTAGGTTGTGAATGGTGGACCCTTCCTGTTTAGTCCTATTCTAATAATTTCTCACTTTCTCTTTTAGGATATGGAAGCTCCATGGTTGAGCATCACCTTCATACAGAGAATTAAAAATAAGCCCTAGGAAGGAAAGGCAGGGAGTGGAGAAGAGAGTGGAACGTTGCTGTTGGTGAAATGATTGGCAGTGTTTATTTTCAGTCACAAAGCTATACACCCATGCTCACCTGGTGTCTGTCCACGTCCAGGTATTAGTCTGGAAATGTTCTAAATAAGGCAAAGCTTGGAAGTACACCTGCTGTTTGGTGGGGAAAACGAACCCTCAAGTATTATTCCTAATTATTTTCATCTTTTAATTATGTCTGGTCCTCCAAATATGGGATCAGACATTTGCCCACATCTAGCTCCCCTTTTAATAAACATTTATTCATTTTTTTCTTTCAATAAATATTAATGGAGAGCTTACTATGTGCTAAGCACCGTACTGGGCACTAAGGCTCCCGACATGCGTAAGACCCAGCCCCTGACCTTACACCATCGATAGTGTCATGGAAGATGCAAATGGGCAATTTCAAAATGATGTGTTAGGTATTCCCAAAATGAAATCAGCTGTTCTGGAGCCTCACTTCCTCTGAGAAAGCTTTCCTTCTTTGCCCTTAGGCTGCATTACACGCTCTTGCAAACAAGTCTCCAGAGCACCTTATTTTCTCAATTAAGATTTATTGAATGAAAACATGAATGAATAAATGTTTATAAGAGACATGGTGGTTATAGGTGAGCCTGCTCATGTAGAAACCTAACTGTCTGTGAATGGTCTTACAGGCTTTGTACCACTTGGAGATATTCAAAAGCCAACTGATGTGTGAGCTCATTTTGTAAGAGCAGTTTCAAAAATGAAACACCATAACTTTGGATTTGTCAGTGAGCGGGACAACACGGACATAGCAGAAATTTCTTTTCAGGCATTCAGGCCAAGCAGAAGGTTTGTCATTATAATGCCTACTGTGGCTCAGATGCCTTTGTTTATTTATCCCTTTCAATAACCCCATAGACTGGTCTTATCATCATCTCTATCTTATAGGTGAAAGAGCCCAGCCCGCTTCCTTAGGGTAACAACCTGTTAAATCAGATAATCAAAGGAAATAAGGAAGCAGTACTTGGCAACCCAAGGTTCAGTTTTTGTTGAACTAAGTTCTAAAATGGTCCCAATTTTTGCTTCATTCAGCTATCCAGGCTTCTACTGGATTTTGTTTCATACATAATAAAATAAAGGAGATTCTCATCCTTGTTTCCAGGTGGATGCAGATAGTATAATATGAAAAATGAGTACAAACATCATAAAACATTAAGTGGAATGTTTATAGTGGGTTTAGATGTTTAAAGAGACTGGTTGGAATTTGGAACTGTTTAAAATGACCAGAAGATATTCTCCCAAAACCAATTCTGTTGTGGCTCTCCATTTTTGGAAATTTTTTTTAAAGGTTTTATTTATTTATTTGAGAGAGAGCACAAGTGTGGGGAGTGGCAGGCAGAGGCAGAGGGAGAAGCAGACTCCCCGCTGAGCAGGGAGCCCGATGTGGGACTCAATCCTAGGACCCTGAGATCATAACCTGAGCTGAAGCCAGATGCTGAACCGACTGAGCCACCCAGGCACCCCATTTTTTTGAACTTTCAACAAATTCAACTCTATAAACATTTATCGTGTACCTACTGTGTGGCAGGTGCTGTTACAGATACTGACGATGCAAAGATGAAAAAGTGTCTGTTCCTGCTGTCGTTGGAAGTTGCTCTGATCTGAAGCAGTGTGGACAGGCTCTCAGGAAGCCCAGAGGTCAGAAGGAATAGTGTTGCTTGGTGCGGGGCTCACAGGAAGGCTTTCTTGATGAGCCCACCATTGAACTGGACCTTGAAAGTTTCATAGGCCCTTGATGGACTACAAGAAAGGACACTCCTTTTTTTTTTTTTTTTAGATTTTATTTATTTATTTATTTGGGGGGGCAGAGGGAGAAGGAGAAGCAGACTCCCCACAGAGCAAAGAGCCCGGTGTCGGACTCTATCCCAGGACCCTGGGATCATGACCTGAGTCGGAGGCTGACGCTTAATTGACTGAGCCACCCAGGCGTCCCAAGAAGGACACTCTTAAAGTAAGAAATGACAAGAAAACCCACAGAGGCACAGGAGAACATGGGTGTTTGGGTTTCAGGTTGCATGAAGCTGGAAAGGGAGCCTGGAACCAAACCGGGAAGGCTTTTAACAGCTATGGTGCAGTGTTTGGACTTTATCTCATGCAGTGGTGGGAACAGGGCAGGGAATCAGATGAGAAAATGGGCAATCAGCCTCTGAAATAGCTGACACAGAACTTAATTACCTTCTGGGGAGGGCATTGAAGATCACAAAGGATTTTAGAGTCAGAGGGCCTGGGTTTGAGTCCTGTATCTGCCTATTACCAGCCATGTGACTTTGACCAACTTACTTAACCTCAGCTGTAAAAGGAAGCTAATAAGCATATCAACCTTACAAGATTGCTGTGCGAACAGGAGATAATATTGGTGACACACAGTGTCTGTGAGGCAAAGCACTATGTAAATGCTAATCACTAATATTATTATTTGATGCCAAAAAGAGAGAGGCTGGAAGTGTCCACTTGTTTAATACCCTCTCTTTGTGTTTTCAAGATTTCTTGTTTTTCTGCAGCACTGTGTAGATGCTAATGGTTTGCTTTCCACATGTCATGAAAACACTTATTAATCATTATCCTTCTAAACTTGGTATACAGCCTAGTATTACAGGAGCATAAGGAAGCTAGCCTTGTTTAGTACTTTGCTGTGCCAAACAATTGGCAAACATCATCTCATTTAATCAGCACTGTGACACTTTGATGTAGTTATTGTCCCCGTTCATCAGCTTAGAAAATCAATGTTGGGAGCTACTGAACTTGTCCAGATTAGTTAAGAAGTGGCAGAATCGGATCCGAAAGCCTTGTCTGTGCTGACTCTGATCCCCATGCTTGTACCCCTGACACTGTGCTATACAGAGCACATAGTGGGTGCTTAAACTAAATACCCCACATCTTTTTCCTCTGGTACCTCCCCCATGATGAAGCCCCTCCTGAGATGGTCATGCCGGTAACACATGGCTCCGCGGCTGATGGGACGCTCCTGATCTAAGCTGCACCCGTCTCATTCCTCTTGCTGAAATTTGGAATTGGAATATTTACATCTGAGCCTGTGGGAAGCAGGTGGAAAGGACAAGCAGAATCAGGGCTGAGCCGAGGGCATGGGAAAGAAGGCACATGCAGATGCAGGCTGGAGCTCGGGGTATTAGCCCCAAGGAGGAAGAACATGATGTCCTGGGAGGAGGATGGAGAAGCACAAACAGGATTCGAGAGTGGGGACCCGTGAGCCCCGCCAGCAAGGTGGGCAAGGGGCTGTCTCAGCATCCAGTGAACGCCCTGTTTCCGGCTCCAATCTGTGAGAGATTTTGACATCCTTACAACAATCTCCTTTTTTGAAACTAGCTCATCCTATAATCATATAGCCTTGATCAAAGCCGCACACGGTAAATACTTATCTCCTGGGAAGCCATCTATGACACTTCATTGATTTGATTAATTCTTTGGACTGTAGGTCATTCTTGTCAGTTTGGTCCTGGGGCCCTTGTTCTGGCAGGATGAATAAATAATGTTTTAGAAATCACTCACCCAAGAAAGGTGGCAAATACTGGAACAGAAGTATTTGAAAAACATTCACAAGAGTTTTAGGCTATTTTAGATGGTCTGAGTACCTGTGAATAAATCATATAATGTCTCTAAAATTCACATGATGCCTTATTTCATGTACCATAAAACTTAATTGTTACAGGCTAGCATTTCTGGTTCTACCTTCAATAATAACAGCAAAATTTTTTTATTTTATTTAAATTCAGTTAATTAACATATAATATATTACTATTTTCAGAAGTAGAGTTTAGTGATTCATCAGTGTGTTGCATATAACACCCAGTGCTCATTACGTCACGTGCCCTCCTTAATGCCCACCACCCTGTTACCCCATCCCCCCACCTACCTCCCCTCCAGCACAGAAATTTTCTAAATAAAGTAGAAAATTTATTTTCTACTGGGGACTAGCAAAAAAGCAGCGACAGATAACATATTTCCTTAGAGGAAAAGTCCTGCAGCAGACATTAAGTATCAGGAAGAGGAATACTTTATGATCTTAATACAGTAGCTTAAAAGAACAGTTCAGCATTCCTTTTGAAAGCAGCATATGAAAAAGAGGGAAAGGCATTAAGTTGAAGAGGTTAACTTAACTCTATTTTTAACTTGATTTTTAAAAAATCTTGCTCTATATGTTATTAGCCTTTTAAATGTGAACCTATGCTTATGTAAGGAAATGTTTGGCTTTGTTGCTTAATTAAAGTTCTATTTTTGAGGAGGGAACAAGGTCTATTTTAGAAAAGTGTGCTTCATTCTCTCTCACTCAGTTGCCCAGGCCTAAGGGGATTCGGAGGGGTCTGGATATTGAGGCTGCAACCTTGGCAGAAAGGGAGCATCATTTTTGGAATACTGACTCATATTCATAGAACAATGGCAGACATCATCGTACCAAAATGGAGAATCCTATGCACTGACTTTATTTCCAGTGTGAATTTTGAGTATATGGAACCCTTGCCAGCTGTGGAGAAATGGAAAGTGCATTGAACGTGGAGGCAGAGGATTGGGTTGCTATGTCTGCCACTTATTTGCTGTGTGATCTCGTGCAAAGCATTTAACTTTTCCAGGCTCAGTGTTCTCGTTGATAAAATCATGAGGACCAGAGAAAGGTCTGTGGAAAGTCTTCACTTTCATCTTCTATCTTCTAGAGATGTTGTGAATAGGATTAATAAAATCCTGTATTTGACAGTGACTAGCACAGTGCTTGGAGCATAGAAGGCACTCCAAAGCTGCTTGCTCCTCTCTTCATTGTTACTCTGTGCCGAGCACTGACAAGCCTGCAGGACGTGGGGTCCTGCCAATCAGGAATGACATGACAAATGGCCTCTACCCTGGCCCAGCCAACATTTTCTTGCTGCCTGGTGGGTAGAAGAAGGTTTGAAGCATTAACGTTAGCTGAGCAGCTGGAATCCTTCCATGTCTCTCAGGACGTTAAATGCTTGGGGAGCAATTGAAACTTTTTCATATTTGGGTTTCAAAATAAAATCTCCAGGGGCGCCTGGATGGCTCAGTCATTAAGCGTCTGCCTTCCACTGCTCAGGTCATGATCCCAGGGTCCTGGGATCAAGCCCCGCATCGGCTCCCTGCTCAGGGGGGAGTCTGCTTCTCCCTCTCCCTCTGTCC
This sequence comes from Ailuropoda melanoleuca, assembly GCF_002007445.2. Classification (NCBI taxonomy): domain Eukaryota; kingdom Metazoa; phylum Chordata; class Mammalia; order Carnivora; family Ursidae; genus Ailuropoda; species Ailuropoda melanoleuca. The sequence continues at coordinate 85,092,949 of NC_048219.1, forward strand.
TTGCTTCTCCCCACTTCTCATGTGCTCTCTCAGTCTCTGCTCTCTCTTTCTCTCTCAAATAAATAAAATCTTTAAAAAAATAAAATCTCCAAAGTAGACAGAGATCTAGTGTAAAACTGGAACGTTCAAATGGTTCACACGATCAGTGTCTGAGAGTCAGAAGAGTCAGCTCCATCGGGCATCCTTAGGAAAGGAGGCACCAGCAGGGGTGGGCCTGGTTTGGAGGGTGTCAACATGCAGATGGGGTGTGGAGGTGGGGGGGCAGCAGGACGTAGAGAAGGATGCCCCGACATTCCTTCAACGGCTGCAAATTGCTTTGTAAGGGAGGATTCCCCACTCGGGATCAATAAGCAGTCCTCAGCTGATATTCTTTAAAGCATTTAAAAGTGTGGAAGCAATCATACCGCGGGGGAGTTTCCATGGGGCCCCAGGCGGGCTGAGGTAAAAGAATGAAAGCTGCCCTAGAGGGCTCACGAGAGGGAGGAAGGGCAACAGCTGTGAGCATCTCTGAAGGAGGAAAGCTGTAATATTCACACACAGGGTGAGAAAGAGAGAAAAGGAACAGGGACAGAGGGCAGCAGGAAACAGCACATTTCCACTGATTCCACTTTTGAAAACAGAATGGTCTTGTTAAAAACAAAACTGGGGAACTGGTGCACGATGTATGAGGATTTGTTTTCAACCAATGAGTAAACAGGTCAGGCTTTAATTTTAAAAATGTAATTCCACCTTTACTGTTCAAGGGCTCATCAGTGTGGGCTTGAGAGGGAGCACTCAAAGTTTAACAGTGTATCCACTGAATTTAACTCCTGCGGAGTTTATGACTGGATGAAACTGAACAGACTGACCCGAAGATGGAAAGAGGGTCTACACCTCTGCTCCCTTTGCGTGGGCTGGAGGACTGCTGGTCTATAACCATCTATAACCAAGATGATGGGAGCATATACTGGGAAATGAAAAGAAATGTGGACGATGGGGAGGCAGATAGCACCCATTGTGCTGAGCATCCACTAAATCTTTCTGAGTCTTTTCCTCATCTGATAAATGAGGATAATACCCATCTCGCCAGCTGTTATGGAAAAAAGATTCAGCAAGGGCACGTAACAGACCTCGAGCTGTAGGAGTATACTGAACAGATGATTGCTGATGCACTTTCTCCGGCAGACCTGCAGGTACCCCCGTGTTTTCTGGAGAAACATTTGTTACCTGCCATGTAGAAATGCGCTTCATGTCATCTAAGGCAAATGGGGCGTGGGTGATTGAATCTAAGTTTTCTCTTCCAACCTCAAGGGACAAGAGTTAAGTTAGGAGAATGGATATTTCGTGTTTCTTGCTGTGTCAGAGAGCTGTTGATTGTGGGGGGTTTGCAGGGGGTGGGGAGAATGATGGCTATTTTGATGTCTCTATTAATCATACACTAGACACTTGCCAGGCAGCTAAAACAACTAGATTTTCTGGCGTAATTTATACACTGCTGGCCTATGGAGAGAGAGCTTTAGAGAGGGTTCCAAAGGAAAGCCAACAGCAAGTGTCCACTTCTCTCAGACACCATACTGGGCACTTTCAAATGTAATATTCCTTCAGCTCCTCGACCTACCCTAGGAAGGAATATGTCCACTTCAAGAAAGGAAAGACTGCAACTGAGAGGGATTGATTTGCCCACAGACTTATTACAATCAGTGTTTGTACTCTGACTACAGAGAGACATTGAACCTGAGATCCTTGAGGGCTGGTGGAAAGGGATGGACAAAAGAGCAAGCACCGAGTCTGTCAATATTGATTAAAAATCCTCATTGCTTCTGCTATGGACATCACTGTAGTGTGGTTAGAAAACCTCTGGAAGTTTCTGGCACACACGGCATCTCTCCAGCCACCCCCGTAGCACATCCCTAGAGCTCTGGCTCCTGAGGTAAGCCACAGCCCCTCTGCGTGCCAGTGCAGACAGCTATGGACAAAAGGGATTATTTCAGAATTATCTTCATTTCATTGGTGAGTTTCATTTCATTGACAAATAGTCATGCCCAGGTTGGCCATGAGTGCATCTCTAGGGAGGGACCAAGTTGTGGGATGATTTATAGGAATATTATTACTCTATGTATATTGCTCTTTTTACAGTGTAAAAGAAACCGCCACTTCTTAATACCCACTGTCTATGGACCGCATTTTATGCTTATCATCTCATTTAATTCACACAAAAACTCTATGTAGTAAATATTATCACTCTCATAGACAAAAAGGCTCAAGGAGGCTAAGAGCCTTGCCAAAGTTTACAATACATGGCAGAGAAGCAATGCACAGTGCCATCTTTTTAATGCTCAAGAGTATGGTCTTTCCACCTCACTGTAGTCTCTCAAAATAATGACTCCCTACATTGACATGGGGCCTTGTGCCTGGGCTCAGGGAGTTCGAGTCTGCTGTTCTCCTAAACGAAGTTCTTCCTCTGTGAAGTTAACTTGCATTCTCTAAAGCTCTATATCGAGATAAATTTGGGGATCAGAGATAACAAAGATGATCTCTGCTCCTTCCAAGGCATCTTCCAAGTTTCCAGTCCTGAAACCCAGGGCACTCATGGGGATTTAGCTTTGAATTGTCACTCACACTCCATCCTGGATGCTACCAAGTTGTTGATTCTTTCTTCCTAACGTTTCCTGTAGTCACTGCTGGCCATTTCACCCCATGTCATGGCTGTCTTGTGTTATTTCAATAGTTTCCAAACTGCTCCTTGCATGTAGTCTCTTCCCATTCTCAGTCCTGCTGCTAGATTGACCTTCCCCAAAACATCATTTTGTAAATGTCAATCCTCATGCAGAAGCATTCCATTGATATGACGCAGCCTTTTAGGCTGATGTTAATGACATGATATGGAAAAAATGTTCACAGTATCTTATTAAATGAAAAAAATGCTTACAAAGTACGGCAAATATTAATATGGGTGAATTGTGTGTGGTAGAATTATGGATAAGTTCATCATCTTTTTGCTTATCTAGAGTTCTTAAATTTTTTGCAATAAATGGTAGTCTTGTAACAAGACAAAAAAGTAGAAGATACTATAAAAAATAATTTAAAAAGGCACTCAGGATAGTATAAATAGAACAATAATAAAATTCCATTTTTTACCATTCAATTGGCAAAAAGAGTTGAAGTTATACTAGCCAGTGTTGGCAAGGGTGAAGACAGGTGCATCCTTGCACACTGTGGCTGGGCATGGAAACTGGTACAAACTTAGTGGGAGACAATGTGCAGGATTCATCACCGTGGAAAATTTGTATCAGCTTAAACCCAACAATTCAATTTTAGGAATCTATGGTATAAAAAGATGTTTCTTAAAGTTTGATCTAATCCAACAGCATCAGCTTCCTATTAGAGCTTGTTAAAATGCCAATTCTCAGGTCCTATACCTGACCTACTAAATCAAACTCTGGGAGTGAGGTCGGGGACCAGACCTCCAGGTGATTCTGAAGCACATTTAGTGTTTGAGAGTCACTGCTCTAGAAACACCATTAGGTAGCACCTCTGTGTGAACAAGACCTATAATGATACACGTTACTACCTTATTTGTGATGTCGTAAAGTTATAAACAATCTATGTATTCAATAGGCTAAACCAACCTATCCTGTGAAGTACTGTGTACAGTTAAAGAGAAAACATATAGCAGGGAAAAAGTGTTAGCACATGAGGTTTAGGAAAAATAAAAAGAGCAATTTACAAAAATGTCTACAATATTATTAACCATGGTCAAACCATACTTTATATACTCATGTTTTAACTTTTCAAACAATAAATTCATTTATTACTTATGTAAAAAAAAAATCCCCCATCGGCTTCTAGAAGATAGTCAGACTTCTTGGCCTGGCAACGGGGGTCCTTTATGATCTGTTTCAAACCTGATTCTCCAACTCAGTGCCCCCCACCTAGTATTTCCATAAGGAAACTCTGTTTCTATTAAATGATTCTGAGAATGGCTTAATACTTAGTCTTAATTCTACTTTGTAGCTGAGGAAATTGCAAAATTTCTTTTTGGCAAAAATAATTTCCAAAAGTTGAGTGACTGCTTGCCAGTCCCCGGTCACATGGGCAGCACTGGAACCCGGGTCCAGTTTGCTGTGTTCCAAGGGCTTGGTCGGCTCCATTATTCTGGAAACCACGAATGTGTTATGTTACATGGTAAATGAAGCTTTGCAGACAGAATAAAGTTACCTGAATTTATAGGGATTATCCCCGATTCCCTGGGTGGGCCCAGTGAAATGACATGGGCCCTTGAGAGTGAAAGAGGAAGAAGGGGAGTAGGTAAAAAAAAAATGAGACAAGGAAAGGAGATACTGCAGAGATTCAGCTCATGAGGAGGACTCAGCCTGCCATGGCTGGTTTTGAAGAGGGAATAAGGAAGCCTTGAGCCAGGGCGGGCATGCTGACAGAGAGGGAACAGGGACCCTAACCCTACAACCACAAGGAACTAAATTCTTTTTTTTTTTTTTAAGATTTTCTTTATTTATTTGACAGAGAGAGCAAGAGAGCACAAGCAGGGAGAACAGCAGAAGGAGTGGGAGAAGCTGGCTCCCCACCGAGCAGGGAGCCCGACGTGGGGCTCGATCCCAGGACCCTGGGATCATGACCTGAGCAGTGGAAGGCAGACGCATAACCATCTGAGCCACCCAGGTGCCCCATGAGTTCTGCCAACAACTTGAAGGAACAAGGAAGCAGATTCCCCCCTCGAGACTCCAGAAAGCAACACAGCACTATAGACACCTTGACTTGAGCTGCGGGAGGTCCATACCAGACTCCTACAGAAATATAAGGTAATAAGTGTGTCTTGTTTTGTTTTAAGCTGCTACATTTGTGGTGATCTGTTACGGGGGCATATTAGCTTGCTAGGGCTGCCGTGACGAAATACCACAAATTGGGTGGCTGGAACATCAGAAGTGTCTTCTGTCATAGCTCTGTCCAAGAGCAAGATGCCAGCAGGGTCTGTCCCTTCTGAGGGCTGGGAGAGAAGGCTCTGCTCCAGGTCCGTCTCCTTGGCCTGCAGACAACCATCTTCTCCCTATGTCTTCACATCTTTTCCTCTCCATATGTGTCTCTGTCCAAATTTCCCTTTTTGTAAGGATACCAGCCATATTGGATTAGAACCCACCTTAATGACTTCATTTTAACTTGATTACCTTGGTAAACATCCTATCTCCAAAGATCACACTCTGAGGTACTTGGGGTTAGGGAACTCACTAGATAGTAGATAGATAGATAGATTGATAGATCGATAGATAAAATTTATGTATGTATAAAATTATATATAAATTATATTATATATACAATTTATGAATGTATAAAATATATATAACTTATGTATATATAATATATATACACACACACACGCATAAAACCACGTCAACTGAAAGGACCTAAAAGCAATAACATCACTGTAGCAATGAGCACACCTATCACCCAGATCTTGATTTCTAAACATCATTTCCCCCTAAAAAATCAAGGCTCTTTGGAAAAATAACTGCTTCTGGCTCTGGCTCTGGCTCTGGTGCGGGGCAAACACAAGTGAGCCCGGGGAATTGTGTTGTGCCAGAAAGAAAGGAAATACTTAAAGATTAATGAGGTCATGTCAAAAGGACACAGGATCCTGCTTGAAGTAGTTCCCCCTGGCCAAGTGTGGGATGATTTGAACATCAAAAAGAACATGACAGTAATGGATTATAATCCATTGAAGTTTTTTAAAAAAACTGTCCATGAGTCCATAATCATGCTTTAAAAAAGGACTTTTAAGAAAAAGAGTTCTAATAAATGTAGAAGAAATGATAGAAAATCACTATATTTCAGGCCCTAATGTGATAATTGATTCGGGCAAGGATCATACAGATGCTAGCTACTGAGTAAAAGATTTTTAGACAAGAGGTCCACACAACATCAACATGATGCCTCATAAATTATTTATTAATTATGTAAGGGGGAGTTACCTTCTTAACAAATTGAGTGATTTCGTGGTTACTACTCTAAGTAAGTGACAAGACTTAGCATCACCAACAGTGGAACAACCTGACATTATCTGAGACTTTTGATTATGAGTCTCACCTGATATGAGGTACAAGTATGGATTATTTTTGTCAAAAAGGATTTAATTTGCATGTAACCATAAGGAACAACTACATAAATTCAGAATGGGGCACGTTCTATAGACGTTCACCTGGGCTCTTCAAAAATGTCCATGTCACCAAAAAAAAAGAACAACTAAAAATAAGTCAGGGGGACCATTCTAGATTAAAAGAAGCTTAAGAAAATACCACATGCAATATGCAACCTTCCCTGGGTTCTCAGTTTTAAAAAAAAATGCTATAAAAGACATTTGGGGAACAGTTGGGGATATTTTAGTGGGAAATGTCTATTAGGTAATATCATGAAATGCATTGCTAATTTTTTCTTAAGTGTGATAATGATGTTGTGATTACGTTTGAGAATGTCCTTATTCCTAGAAGGCACATGCTGAAGTTATTTGGTTCAGTGCCACGTTATCTGCAAGTTATTTAACGTAGTTCAGGAAAATGCGGTATACTGCAGTCTGCTCTTACCAGTTCCTGAGAGCAGATAATATTCAGGAATTTTGCAAGCCATTTGTTTAACCATTGGTTTAAAATTAGCCTGCAATGAGCCATGGTGGGAGTTTATAGATTATAGAAGCTGGTGAATACTACCAGCGAGGGCTTTCCCCCGCCAGAGACCCCGTTTATCAGCACACCCTTGTCCACAGAATAACATGTCAATAAAGGTGAAATGCCTCGAAGTGCACCTTGGATTCAGAATGGTAGTCTTTCCACCTTTGTGAAGGTTTAAAATTTTCTAAATAAAATTTGGGAAAAACAGAAAAGAAAAAGTCCTGGGAATCCTGAAAACTGTAGAGAGAAGGATATGGGAGAGAGAGAATGAGACAAAGACAGAGAGACAGAGAAACAAAGAGAGAAAGAGACAATGAGATGAGAGAAACAGAGAGAGACAAAGACAGAGAGACAGAGAAACAAAGAGACAGAGAGAAAGAGATGAGAGAAACAGAGAGCGACACAAAAAACAGAGACATGGAGAGAAAGAGGAGATAGAGCTGTGGAGACAGAGAGAGAATGAGAGGAGAACTTGGGAATGGACCGGGTGAGGGTCTGACAGGACGTGGTGGCTCGAGGTGCGCTGACTGGAAACCTCCATACTTTCTGCTTCTCCTCAGGGTGTGAGTTCTCTTTCCTGCCTTCCCTCTGGGCCTGGAAACGGGCTGCTGTGCTGTTGGCTGACCAGGGTTTATGGGACCCTTTAGGAAGCTCCTAATTCTAATTCCTTGGGATGAAAAGGTCTAAGGCAGCCCATGGCTTGTGTGGTAACTAAGACAACTGTGGGTGGCTCTTGGGGCCTCTCTTCATTTTCCTTTCTTTTCCATGTGTCTTTCCATTGCTGATTGATTCCCTGTTCCTCTACCGTGCTCTCTGTCCTGACATGTTCCTTCAGGAATGCCCTCCCCACACCTCCACCTAGCTCAGCCAACCCACCCTTCTAGAAGATGCTGAAGACCCACCTCCTTTACGTGAGAACTTCGGCCCTTCCGTATCATGTCCCATGGCGCTGATGTCCGTATAATTCCCTGTTCCTCGGCAGGCAGGGACTGGATTCAATACACACTTGCTATGTAAAAACTTTCCTCTCTAGGGGCACCTGGGTGACTCAGTCGGTTAAGCGTCTGCTTCAGTTCAGGCCATCATCTCAGGGTCCTGGGATTGAGCCCCTCATCAGGTTTCCTGCTCAGTAGGGAGCCTGCTTCTCCCTCTGCCTCTGCTGCTCCCCACTGCTCGTGCTCGCTCTCTCTCTCTCTCTGTATCAAATAAATAAATAAAATCTCTTAGAAAAAATAAAAATACTCCTTTCTCTCAAGTAGAGGTTAGCATAAAACATCTTTGGAAGAAATTGAACTTCTTTCCTCTCATCTCACCTCAATTCCCTTTTCTTCTTTTTCCATTGTTCTCTCTCCTTCTCTTCTTCCTATTTTATTGGCTGGATTTGTCCAAGGCCTGCTGTGCTCTCTCTAGCTTATTTTTTCCCCTTCTTGTCTCCCTCCACTTGGCCCACCAAGGCTGAAGGTGTGGCTGGCCCCTGGCTCTGGGCCTCTTTTCAGCCAGGGGGCTTCCCCTGCTTATGGAACTTTCACACACCTAATTCCCTGGCAAGAAGAAAAGCTGCCTGCAAGAAACGTGCAAGCGTTATACACTGTCCTCATTCAGCCTATCCATCCCCAAAGATTCCCGCCACACAAAGGAAGCGGTGTCGGGGCGGCACTAAACTCAGACATCTGCATCACACATTTTTTTCTCCCCCATCCCCTCTCCACCCACCAGCACCCCCCTTGAATTCTCCCGACTGAGACTTGCGGTAAAATCTCACACGTTTTCTTAATCTATATGCAAACCAGGTAGGATTGACAGCTGAAGAAAGCTGCACATTGCCTGGGCTCAAAGTTATCTGTTCTCCTCCCTCTGAGGGAAAATCTTTGAGCTCCGTGGCAATGCCTTGAAGCCATGGCCCTTGTCCTAGACCCTGCCCCGGCCCAGGCAAGGCCTGACCCCTGCTAATGTGTGGGGCCGTCAGCAGCAGAGAGTCGGGGGGAGGTAACCAGAGCCCCCTGCATGCCAGTGATTCATGTTCTCTGAAGGGATCAGAGTGTTATTAGAAACCTCGCCTGCCAAATGCAGGGCAAATGTAACCAATTTATTAATGCTGAAAAACCAATGTGTGAAATTGGACCAAGAGGAGAGGGGCACTAGCCCCTCTCCCCACTTCCTTCTCTCTGGCACCGGCAGAGTGAGGGTGATGGACAAAGGATTCTGTCTTCTGCGGGAGGACGTTGCCATGCTAATTACACATGATGGTGACAACAAATATTCCTGGCCAGAGCTTCAAAGGGCTGGGAGATAATTGTATCCACCATCCCGGGCTTGGCTGGGATGCATGGCCTGCTGTTCACGCGTCGCGAGCGCATTGGCAGGAAGGCGGGGAGCTGGGACCTGCTCTGTCCCAGCTCTGCTTCTCACTGCAGGTTACCAGGGGAAAATGAAGAAGGAAGAATGCTCTGCCATTTGTGTTCACAATGTCTGTCAGTTTCTAAACTGATGTTGGAGGATTTTCTGTGAACGGTCTGTGGTTCATGGGTGGTTGCCGTTTCTCCCCAGCGGAGAAGGTTCCTCCAGAGCAGGATGCGTTTTTATATGCCTCATTGTCATTGATTGCCCTCTAAACAGGTGATCGAGTTAAAGAAGACATTGGCAACCACCACTTGTTAAAGGATTATTGTCTGCATTTCATTAGTCTACATTATCTCCTTCAATCTCCATGTGAATAGGCTCATGATGTAAGTACTTTTTCAATTTTCAGTTGAGGAAACTGAGCTCAGAGAGTTAATGAACTTGCCCAAGCTTATAGATTTAAGTGGATAGGATTCGAGCCTATGTCTGTTTAACTACACTCTTTCCCACCCAAGTCTAAGGAGTAGAAATCCCATGAAATCCTTGGGGAACCTGGTGGCATTGTCAGGAAGCAAACACAGGGAATTTTCTTACTAAGGCTGCCTTGGGAAGTCTTGCATTTCAGATTACCAATTTTCAGAGAACGGTTTACCATAAAAACAATGGACACACATTTCACAAGAACATAAATAAATCTTTATGGTGATTCACAGAAACTTCGGAAACTTCTAAGACGTCAGGCTTTTTGGGTTGGCATCATTACCACTGTACAAGGCTATAGGGGTAGAAGAGGAGATCTGGTTATTTTAGATTCCTAGCTATTTAGATTCTAGAAGAATGTCATTTACTTTGTAAAAACGTGTTACCAGGTGTCATGTCTCAACACCAAGGGTATCTATCAAGGAAGTCTGATTAGTAAACCTTAAATAAGTATCTTCTTTTTTTTTTTAAGATTTTATTTATTTATCTGAGAGAGAGAGAGAACAAGTTGGGGGGAGGGACAAAAGGAGAAAAGGAGGCAGACTCCCGGCTGAGCGGGGAGCCTGATGTGGGGCTGGATCCCAGGTCCCTGAGATCATGGCCTAAGCCAAAGGCAGATGCTTAACCAACTGAGCCACCAAAGCACCCGAATGAGTATCTTCTTAATAGCTCTTTTATGAAGGCCTAACACTTGTTAACTGAAGATAGCCTTTTGTTTGATTATGGACATGATTATTTGAAGATGCTGATGGAGTCCTCATGCCAGAATGCTACAGAATTCACAAGTTCATTTCTTCTGAAAATGAGCTTCCTGCATCACAGTGTCACGTTCTGGTTGGTATGATGTGCCTGAGGGCAGAGCTGCCTTCCATTTCTAGGAGATTTCTCTCCTCCTCCCCTTTCCATGATGGTTTAACAGGTGCGGAGGCTGCTGTGTGCCATGAGGCAGGAGTAGCTGTCTCTCCGTCTGGAGGGGAGGAGGGTCAATTCCAGCATCACTGAGGTCTAGGGGGAAAGTCAGTCTTCATTTAGAATTAAACTTCAGCTCAATTCCTCTTGTGCATTTTGGTATATGTAGAAGAACATCCCTATTTCTTCCCTTCCATTCCTGTAAGCTGTAACTCCCCCAAAACTTCGTATGGGAATAAATCACGCTCACTAAAAAAAAAAAAAATCTGTAAGCCAACAAAGTTATATTTATGTATTTTAAAATGTTTTAACATCTGAAAAAAGTAAAAACAGGGTTTTTTTTCATCCCTGCAACATGGCAGCATTGAGAGACCCCCAAGGACTTGAAAATTGGGTTGCCCTCTGGAAGTTGAGTCAGTAAAATTCGCAGTCAATAGCACCAATTAGCCATCTAGTTTAAGAATAACGACAACTCCAAAAATAATAATGGCAGTAATAATTAAGTGCAAAAGGTTGAGTATGTAAGTGTCAATCTAACCAAAAGTTGAGCTAGCAATTCTCCCAAGGAGACGTGGCTGAAATGTAGGTGTAATTTAGTAAGAGGAAATGCAATGAAGTATGTTCTATTCTATCTGGAGAAAGACTGTAAACAGAGGTTGGTCCTAAAGGATAAGAAGGAAAATCTAAAGGGCATGGACCTCAATCTTTGAGAGGTCAAGAAGCCATTTCTAAATGGCTTGGTGCATGGTGGTTTTCTTGGGAGAAGTTCTTCTGTGCAACGTCAGAGAAAGGCACTTGATTGGCCAAGCCTGGCCCACAGGCAAGTTTGCTTGGCCCACCTTGTATTGACTTATTGTATTTTTTTTTAAGTTGTCAACTAATTTCACATAGATAAATGCAGGTTTCTAGTTTTGATTGAAAAATTTGGAAGACCTGAATTAACGGCGCTGGCAACAATGGGCTGGAGCTGTAAGGGAGCAGCTGATCTCTTTAGAAAAGTGTGCACTCTCCAGTTGGCCACAGTCCCCACTCATCTCTATTACACCTGCTTCCTGACCTGCTTTACTCTGTCTCTGTTACACTCTTTTGAGCCTCTACTGGGTTTTGATCGTATGACCCCCTAGTGGGTAAACTTGCCTTCAGCTACTTGAGTTGAAATTAACTTCTTAAGACCCTGAACTCTCCTTGTTCTGATTCCATGCTCAGCACGCAACCTTCTGAGAATTTAGCTTCCCGTGTAATTTGCTTATAAGGAAAGAATGCATTGATGTTCTGCCCTGAGCATCTTGCTCTATAAGAGTAGGTGCATAGAGTAAATGCAAAAAAGCTTGGCTTCCGAGTCAGATGGGTCTGGTTCCAATTCCAGCACTGACACTTACTAGATAAGGTCACCATGAGGACTCCTGGCACCCTGCCAGTTATCTTCTCCTGGAGATGTTGCCCTGGGTCACCTTGGGCCACATACCAGAATATTCAATTTGCAAAAACATTTTTATGGGCAAAATTGATGCCCCCGGGTCACAAATTACAGCAGCCCAAGTCCAACTAACTGGCAAACAAACTTCAGTTTCTCTAGATGTAGTAGACAATCTGAAAGGATTGAAAACTACTGATCAGAAGCACAAATTCTGTGGTCCTACCTGGGCTAGAGAGGCAGAGGTGGCCAGAACATGGGTTTTGAACTTAGGAGGCTTGTATTCAAGTCCTAGTTTTTTCCTTTATTAACCACGTGAACTTAAGAAAGTCATGAACTGCTCTGAGTCCCCCCAAGAAAAATTTCCTCCCTACCTAATAGAAATTGGGTGAGGATTAAATGAAATAAGTTGGGGAAGACACTAGGTAAAAGACTGTATGATGTACAGAACAGTTAAGGTCAAAATTTTTATCCCCAGTGAAGCCAAGAGTGGAAATAGTAGAAGAACCCAAGAAGCCCATCCCAGGAGTTTCTAGTCTGCCAGAGTAGCATTCACCACCAAAGATTAGTGCCAGACTCAGAACACCCATAACTATCAAAGTGTGGAATGTACATCAAATCAGACGCTGGTTCATGAAGGAGAACAGTAATACCCTGCGATGAGGAGAGTGAGAGCATAAACTGGAACAAAGAAGGCATTTGGCAGTACCTGTCGCAATTGTAAATGTGCATAGCTGGTGACACAGCAATTCCCTTCTAGGAATTTATCCTGCAGAAACACTTGTACAGTGAGCAGGAATATCTACTGCAGAAGAATGTTCAAGGCAACATTACTTGTAATATAAAAGTAATATAGGGATGATAATATATTGCATATTCTTGCTGTGACTACTATGTAGGCATTAATAAGAATGAAGTTGATGGGGGGCCTGGGTGGCTCAGTCGGTTAAGAGTCTGCCTTCAGCTCAGGTCATGATCCCAGGGTCCTGGGATGGGTCCTGGGATCAAGTTCTGCATGGGGCTCCCAGCTCAGTGGGGAGCCTGCCTCTCCCTCTCCCTCTGCCCCTCCCTCTTCCTCTGCCCCTCCCCCTGCTTGTGTGCTCTCTCTCTCTCTCTGCTCACTCTCTCTCTCTCTTAAATAAACAAACAAATGAATAAATAAACTCTTTAAAAAGAAGAATGAAGTTGATACAAATATACCGAAATGGAATAGATATCTATAATGTGTGCTGGGGTGAAAAAAGCAAGCTTCAGTACAATATAAACAATGTGACCATATGTTTAAAAAAACAACCTAGGCACATGTAAGTACCTAGAGAAGTTCTAAACATATACAGATCTAATTTAAATGTTGCTTTCCACTGGGGAGGGGAAATAAGGCGTAAGAAAGGGATTTGCTCTTTACATACTTTTATATTACTTGAATATTTTCCAACGATCATACATTATTTGCATAATTTAAAAACTGCAACTAAAAATCAAAATGGAAAAGTTACGCCAATATTTTAGCTAGGAAAAATAAAATATAATTGAAGGGCTAAAGCTGAGGGAAGAAGCAGGGCCAAGGAACAGAAGCAGGAAGCATGGAGCCCAGAGAAAAACAAGCCTGACGTCCCCCCAGTAGCGGCTCCCACTGAGCTGACCAAGGACACTTCAGGACCCCGGGGTTCAGGACTGCTGGTGCTCTGGTGGCAGACCCACTGTCGGATGAGTGTCACTCCTGCTGCAGTTCTATTTCTGGAATAGAGGGTCACGACGTTTGCCTTCAAAATGAAGAGTCATGCCCATGGGCCAGGACACTGAGGACTCTGGGAGAGGCCATCCTGCTGTCAGTGAGAATCTAACTGGACTGACCCTCCCTGTGCTTGGAATTCTGTGCTTTGTTACCCTATTAACTCCTCGTGGCTTTGATCTTGGATGTGACCAGATTCTGCTCCTGCCTCTGCTGCGGTCTTGGGTCTTCTCTTGTGGTTACCTACTGCCCAATTCTGGCCGGTTCCGTGACTCGGGTTTTCTCCAGGGGCTGGGTTTGGGAATTTTCTTCACAGTTGTTTCCAGCACCTAATCCCCTCCTGGCCCTACATTTAGCTCTGCTATCCTGACTCAGCATTGACATAGCCAGTGAAGAGGCCAAACATAACTGCAAACACAAAAAACTATAAGACAGAAGTCATGATTACTACACGTATGGGGCCCTGAGACACTTGCTATCTGGGAAGAAGCTGTCCTTCACTTCACACGTGGTTCTTAATGAGATGACTGGGAAGTCATTGGGAACAGCTGTTGCAGTGCTGTTGTTTCTACAGACCCCAACATTTTAGGAGCAACTTGCTTAAGGTGGGATGCATTTTGTAAGTGATGAGCACATGGAGAGGGGTGGAAGGCCACCAGCTTGAGCCAGTCTATCCCTCTTAGCTTTACACTGACCTCTCCAAAGGACATTCTTTATTTCTTTTTTATTTGATGGCACAGAAAGGACATGTGGGAAGATTCCAGGAGTGAATGTAACATTCTTTCAAACCATGGAGTGTGAATCAAAACTGTGGCTCCAACAGAGTTAGGGACCTCTCTTCTCAGACTTCTTGGCAAGCAGACTGGGTGAGATTTGCACATTGACAAGGGGGATGGTTGGTGAGATACGGCTTTTCCCAAGGCTGGAATTGAAACCCAACCTCAATTAAGTTAAGAAATCCTCAGTTAAGACTGTCTGGCCTTCTTTGCCCTGCCAGCTTTTAGGGGCTGAGACAGGATCTCCTTAGGACCCTGAACAGAAGCATTTTGTAATAAAATTCCTTATACATTTTCACTTCTCCATGACTCTTAAAATAATCCTTTAGCATGAAGGGTAATTTTCCCTTTTGAATCCCAGGTCTGGATTTCCTGCCAAGAAAACAGACATTCAACACACAGTGCACCAAGAAACCATAAAGGAAATTAGTATATTACATTTGAGAACTTTAAAACGTTTATATGGCCAAAAAAAAATTTCCCCAGCCAAAGTCCAGATACAAATAACATATTGGTTAAAAAAAATTAAAAACAAACATGACAGATAAAAGGTTAATTTTCTTAATTCAAAGAACTTTTCTAAATTAGAGAGAGAGAGAGAAGGAAGGAAGGACGGAAGGAAGGAAAGAAGGAAGGAAGGGAGGAAAGAAGATAGGTAGTATTTGATATTGGAAAGAAAATACCAAAGAAAGAAAATTTGTATACAGTTGGTAGGAATTTAAATTAGTGCAAACTTTTTGGACTGCAATTTGGCAATAGGTTTCAAAATTTCTAAATGTCTTCTGAGCCACTCCTAAGAATTTATCCTAGAACTTTACTTATAAAAGTAGCCTCAGATAGAGAAATCATTTTTAAAAACCTGAAAATAACCCAAATATTCATCAAGATGAGCTTCATTAAATAAAGTTATCTTTAATTACCACAATGGAATACTATTTGGCCAACGCATTTATTCCAGTAAATGTCTATGTGTTAGGCTGGAAATATTTTCTCATATAAGTGAAGAAAGTAAGACACGGGGGAGCTTGTTTAATATTAATTTACTTATAAATACAATGTCTATAGTGATGTACGCAAAAGCAATTTTTCAGAAAGTTCAACAAGAAAACGTTAAGAATTTGGCAGAGAGATCCTTTGAGAGGTTGTATGAAACGCCTCAACTTTTCTTTTTGTACCTTTTGCCATCAGCTTTTTCTGTGTACATTCTTCATATTTAAAGAAAATAAGAAGTTCACAGCACAGGGCTCTATGTCGTCTATTTAGTGAAGGTTGTGAGTGCCATGGGACATAGGTGATGTGTGCCGTAAGCAGGTAAGGCAAGAGGAAAGTCAAGGAAGACTTGCTGGATCAAAGGATGAGAAGCTGATAGATACAGGTCAGGGTCAGAGTGCTCTGGGTAAAGGAAATGGTATTTGCAAGGGAATGGAGCTAAGAGAAGGCAAGATATGTTTAGGGAATTACAACAAAACAAAACAAGGATTGTTGGAGTGCAGGGTGATTAAAAGACAAAAAACGCTGGCTAAGTAGAGGCCGAATTACTTATTGTCTTAGGACTTCAGTCTTTTTAGAAGTACCAAAGCATTCTGGGGCGCCTGGGTGGCACAGTGGTTAAGCGTCTGCCTTCGGCCCAGGGCGTGATCCGGGCATTCTGGGATCGAGCCCCACATCAGGCTGTTCCGCTATGAGCCCTTCTTCCTCTCCCACTCCCCCTGCTTGTGTTCCCTCTCTCGCTGGCTGTCTCTATCTCTGTCGAATAAATAAATAAAATCTTTTTAAAAAAAAAAAAAAAAAAAGAAGTACCAAAGCATTCTAAGTGAGTGACCTGTTAAAACCTATGAACCCATATGCTGGTCCACCATGAGTTGGAGTAATAGCGGGGACAGTCATAGGATTTCAGAAGAGATGACAGGAGCTGGGACTGCAGAAGGTAGAAGTTACAAACAAGATTACTAGTCAGCAATCCAGCAGGACCAAGGGTCACTGGACGGTGACACTAGTCAGATACTGGGCATATGGCAGGAGCCACCTCGAAGGGCACGGGCACAGCAGTATAGTCTCGAGCCCTACAACAAGCCGGGGTACATTTCAGTGGGTGCACCGGTGGTCAGTTTGATGTGTCAGTTTGGCTACGCTATAGTTTTAAGGTATTCCATCAAATACTCATCAGGGTGTTGCTATGAATAGCTTTTGTAAGTGTGAGTTAAATCTACAATCAGCTGACTTAAAGTAAGGGATGTTATGCTAGGTAATCTGGGTGGGCCTGATTCCATCAGTTGAAAGGTCTTAAGATCAGAGCCAGGCTTCTCTGAAGAAGCAGAATTTCAGCCTGTAGACAGCAGCTCCAGCTTTGGCCTGAGTGTCCCAGCCTCACCTCCTGACAGCCTGCACCATGGATTTCAGACTTGCCTAGCCATCCCCTGAAATCCCATAAACCAGTTCCTTGTAAGAAGTCTCTTAGTCTCTACATCCTACTACTAATATAGATCTCCTACTCCTGCTATTCCTCCGGGTCTGTTTCTCTGGTTGCACACTGACTGATGGGGTATCACAAAACAGGGTAAATACAGTTCATAAGGAAAAGGAAACACCTATATGATCTTACCCAATAAATCACTGAGTGCAGTTTTTTGTTTGTTTGTTTTTTCCTGGGCAGCATGAATCCTCCTCAAATGTCCCTGACTCATACACTTAGGAGTCCAGCTGCTATGCCTTCATGTTCCATCCCAAGTAAGCTCCATTAATCACTTTCCTCAGATCTTCCAGCTCAATTTGTTGCAATAAAACTTTTATACCAGTCAAGACTCTTTTTAGTTTCCAGTAAGTTAAACGAACATAAGCCAAAAACGGGAGAATCACTGAAAGGCATGAACTACAGAAGCTCGAAGAACCTCAGGGACCAGAATACTCAGGACCTTCACCTTACTTTGTTCCTTCCTTGTGTTCTTTACCTGCTTTCCTTGACATGGCAGGTTTCATGGCTACTAGCTGTCCTTACCCCAAATATTCCCAACATTTGTTTGTTCATTTAACAAACATTTTTTGAGAAACTTCCATACCTTGCACTGTTCTCAATGTTGGGACTGCATCTTTAAATACACACAGAAATTCTGCCTTATGGCAGAAGAATCAAGGAATGACCAATATATAATATAATGACTGTAGGATAATGCTTTTTGGAGGGGCAAGAGAACTCTTTCAGGTTCAATTTTTAAAAATTGCAGACAAGACTTCTGATTGGATGGCTGTGGGTCCTGTCCCCACATCTCCCCTGTGACAAGCAGCCCTCACTCAAATTCCATGGTTGTAGTTGATGTAGGGGGCAAGGGTAGCAATTCCTGGAAGGGTACATTTCCCAGAAAAGAGGGAGTTGACTTGGTAGACAAAAACATTTTACATCTTTCCACAATCATATGTTGGAATTCCTGGCTTACTATTTTCTTATCCCCCAGGTACTCAAAAATAAATTTCCTGTGAATTTAAGGGTAATATTCTTTGGGGAACAAGAGTAAGAAGAGAACAGACTAAATGCAAAGTTGCTCAATTATCCTATTATGTTAGAAGACCCGCTGTGTATGAGACATCATAGACGGACCATTCTGGGGTCATGTAACCTGGGATAGTAAGGGCGAGATGGAATTCCTTGGCAACAACTTTAAAGATAGTGGTTGTTCACATATCATTTGTTCATTCACTAATTCATTCATACTCATAAAAACAAGTATTGAGCATATGTTATATGCAAAGCAAATATTTCAAGCCCTGAAAACAAAGGCAAAAGTGCACTCTCTCTATCATCAAAGAACTTAAGATGGACAGGGAGGCAGGAGTATTAAACAAATAATCAAAATGCACTCTGGTATGTTCTGTAGTGCATATAGTATGATGGAAACACTGGGGCTGCATTTAACTTTTGGAGGAATCAGAAAAGGCTTTGTAAAAGTGGTGACATTTGAAACAAGCCTCAAAAGATAAAGTTGCTCCACAGATACGTGAGTGAGGGAGCTGGCATTTCAGCGGGTGAGCTCCAAAGGCACAGAAGTGAGTGAAAGTGGGGCAAAAAGAGAAGCTAGGCAGAGGGTGCAGTAGCAAAGGGAGTGGAGACAAAACTGAAGAACACACGCATGCCATTCAAACGACTTCAGACTTTGCAGTCCAGGGGCCACAGGAGCTCCCAGAGGATTGACAGCATGAGAGAAGCTGTGTTCTAGAAGGCTAATCCTAGAGGCTGTCAAGGAGGAGTGAAGTCTGAAGTTGGCCCTGTGGGAGCTGTTGAAACAGTCCTGGCAAGAGCTATTACACAACTAAACACAGTCCAGGGCCACAGGATTGAGAAGATGGGAGAGAGCTAAGAAATAATTACAAAGAGGGGAGAAGAGGACATGATTGATTGCATTTCTGCCTTGCCCCTAGACCCTGAGACAGGTATTTTATACACCTTATTTTATTTACTTTTTACAGCAACCCTGGGAAGGTGTAACGTCCACCTTAAGAAATGGAACACAGTAAGGTGGACTCGATCAAGGTCACAGAGGCATTAAGTGGCCCAGCCAAAACCTATGCTCTTTCTCCCTCCTCACATGGAATCAAAGGGCTTGGTGATAAGGTTCTATCATCCCTCCCTTCCCTAAACTCTACAGAAAGAGATGTGTGTACACCAGCCCCAGGCAGCCATGGGAAGAAGGTATTCTGTTAGGTTCCATCATACTCAGGAAAGGACTTTCTTACATCAAGCGGAGTTTGGAGGCCTAGTCAGTGTTCACCCTATCTAGGTCTGATTAGTTTTCTGTTATTGCTGCTGCAACATATTGTCATCAACTTCATGGCTTAAAACAATGCGAATTTATTATCTTACAGAGGGTAAACTTCTGTAGGGTAGGAGTTTAACAAAGGTCTTACTGGGCTAAGATTGAGGTGTCAGTGGGGCTGTGTTCCTCTCTGGAGGCTTTAGGGGAGAATTTTTCCTTGCCTTTTCCAGTTTGTAGAAGATGCCACTTTGGTTCATGGACCTCTTCCTTCAGCAATGACAACTCCAGTGTTTTTCCCACTGCATCTCTTTGACCTTCTTTTCTGCCTCTCTCTCCAATTTTAAGGAAACTTCTGATCATATCGTGCCCACCTGGATAATCCAAGATAGTCTGCCCATTTTAGGGTCAAGTGATTGTCAGCCTTAATTCTATCAGTAAACTTAGTTCTGCTTTGCCATGAAATAGAACATACTCACAAGTTCTAAGGATAAGGACATGGAAAGTTGTGAAGGGCCATTATTCTGAGTAGTTTCTTTGCATGGTTTTAGATTGGAATCTTGTTGTGCTAGAGATTTACAAGGAGAGGCTAAGGGTGGCGGTGGTAAGTAAAGAGTTAACTAGCTATCCAATAAAACACAATGACCTCTTGACAATGTTGAGTGTGGTGTAGACCTGTGGGCCAAGAGCGAGGTTGTTGGGGGTAGGCAGCTCACATCTTCGAAGAAAAGCTCATCAAGGCATGACCAGTGGAAACCAGGATACCAGTCACCTGGGAAACCAAGTAAACATAAACATACAGCCATCCATCACTGCCATCTGGAAAAAATTGGGTAGTGAGGGTCTTCCTGTTAGGCCCTGTTCCAGTATTTATTTGTGTAGCTGGGGATCTCAGACCAGCCCTTCTGTCAGCGATGCTTCAGTGAGGTGTACGAGGCTGAATCTCAGCCTGGAATTAAAACACACCACCGTCCTGTGTGAACATGGATGTAAATATTACCAGCAGACAGGTCACTCAAGAGATAGGTGTCCATATTTCCAAGTCTAAACAGTCTCTGTCGGTCAGACGGGGAGGCCCCATGTGCTTGTTGGCAGCATCGTGTTTAGAAAAAAGTCTGAATTCCCAGTGAATGCCGCATGTGTTCTGCTCTGTCCGGGAGCTATGGTGCCCAGAAGTCTTGTCCCACCAGCTCCTCCCTGGCAATGTCTTCAGGTAGAGATATGCAGGGAAAAGGTGGTTTTAGTTGGGTCCACTGTACAAAGTGTCCTCCTGAGTCCTCACTGTTGGTCAAGAAAGTTCCAACTGTGGTGAGAGATTTGTCCTGCCCCCTTCACATGCTCTCACCCCGTCTGCCAAGTGATTCAAATATATTTACAAGGCAGCTGGCTGGAGTTTGCCGGGGCAAATCCAAGGCATGGATCAGAGCAAAGCCAAGTGACCCGTGTAGGGAACAAAACTATGACCTTGGCCTCCTAAGCACTATATCCTGACAGACTCGGCTAACAGAGCCCATGAAAGCCCACCCTTCAATTCAGGTCTGTATGCAACATTGAGACACTCAAAGGCTACCTGGCTGCAGCAGGAAAGAGAGCATTCAGACCACGCTAGATTTCCTGGGATTACATCGTTTTCTCTTACCTTAAAGATACATATGGGGATCCCTAGTTGGATGATACTGAGTCAAAACCAAACTTATTCTTGATGCCCTGGGAGTGCCGTGGGATGCAGAGAAACTCTCCCATCCTTATTCATGGTTACAGTGTAAGCTCTTAAAGGGCATTGACTATGCTGCATCTAGTCCCTGGCACAGAGTAAATGTTCAAAATGTGTCAGTAAAATGAAATTTAAAAATGGATGAATTAATGAGATAAGTAAAATTTTCACACGTATCCCAGCTTTACTTGAAAGGTGGTACTCAAACCCCCTATGGTCCTTATCACTTGTTTCATGGATGGGAAGTACCCAAGCCCAGTCCTGCCTATTAAGAATATAATCCAAGCCCCCAGTGCAAGTCATACACAGACTTTTAAATTTTCTACTAGGTACATTAAAAGAAGTAAAAAGAAACATAAGAGGTTAATTCTAATACTATCATATTTTATTTAAACCTCTATGTCTAAAATATTGTAATTTTATATGTAAGTTATGTAAAAATTATTGAGATTTTTTTGTTCGTTTTTGGTGCCAATTCTAGCAGCACGTCTCAGCTCATACTTGCCACATTTCAAATAGCCACATGTGGCTTGTGGCTATGGTATTCAACAGTTTGGCTCTAGATACTATCCACTCTCTTTGGTCAATATCATTATTAATTAACAACTGAATAAACCTCCACAAAGAATCCTTACTTTGATTATTTCATTAGTAATGGCCATGTTGATAAGTGCCATTATTTCCGCTTTACAGTTGAAGAAACAGACTTAATTTCCAGCTAGTAAGTGGTGGAGGCAGGATCGCACACTAACCATTCCTACAGAGAACCTCAACAGAACATAGAACAGATGGGCTTGCTTCTGAAAAGACTGCATTGCAGGGACTCTTCGTTCTAATTATATACCATGTTATCATTGATTTAGGTCAAATGGTTTAGGCAGACACGGCCACATTATAAATGTCATGTGGTAAGGATATTTAAGACTGGCTCAGGGTTCAGTGTTCCACAGGCTTCAGCATGGGAACCACTGCCTGACCTTTTCCCGAGTTCATTGTTTTAATAGCTGTCCCAACTCTGGCTGGCACCTCCTAACTCTGAGAAGAAAAGCAAGGCTTGTGGAAAGACACATTTCTTCTGGGCCATTACACACAGCTCCTTCATTTCCAATATTTTGTTCATTTCAGAGCTCTAAGAAACTTGCCTGAACCTCTTAGTCCTGCTTTCAGACAGAAAGTTGAACTCATTTTCATTCTTCTCCTTCTGATTTCCAAATGGTAACAGTATTTGATAACGCTTCCAATTTTATTTGCAGAGACCTATGGCCTCAGCTCCCTCCCCAGTTATGCTCTCAGATAGACTCAAGTGTGGTTATTTTGCAGCATTAATTTTTGCATAGTCTGGCTGGTCTATAATGCTGCTTTGCTTGGAACCCTGATGCTGTGATTTTCCTCTTGAAATCCAAATCGTCTTTGGAGAAGACAACAGTTTCTCATCCAAGCCATGTCCAAACAGGTCTGGTCCCCAAACAATATCTGGCAAGAAAGAGGCTTGGTGAGGTACACAATAAATAACTATAGTCTCATTTTAGACCAGATAGTTCTGAAGACCATGTTTCTTCTCTGTTGACCCCAATTCTTAGCCCCTGAGGAATCCTGACAGGCATCAGGAACATCCAAGAATGAACACAAGGATTTTCTTAAAACACTATGTGATCCTGCTATCCTCTGATTAAGATGCCTCAATGGCTTAGTACACGCTACAAGATAAAATCCAAATTCTTTAATCATGCAACAAGCCCCTCCATGTTAGGACTCTTTCCTGCCTCCTCAGTCCTCTACTATCACACCTCATGCCCCATGCTCCAATGGCACCAACATCCCTGAAATTTTCCTGAAAACACCAGATGGGTTCAGGCCTGTGATCTCTATACCTGAATGGCCAGTTCTCCCTCATTCATTTCTGTGCACCTTTCAACACTTACTGTGGCGTCTCACCGGAACTGTACCCCCACCCACCAAATTGGAATTGACCACTCTTTCCTTTGTGCCTCCCAACACTTTCCACTCCTCCAGCACAAAACTTGCAACATGCTATACTACTTTTTGTTTAAATGGCTAAACAAGGGGCAAGGACTATGTCTTAGTTATCATTGACCCTCCTTTGCTTATCAAAATGTCTGGTGCATGAATAAGCATTTTATTTATTTACTTATGAAGAAAGACTAGACAGATATTATGGAGGTAGGGTGATGACATACTGTAGGTAAATGGTTGCAATAGTCAACTTGCCTGTCACTTAGCTCCTCTCTCATCTAGGGCATGCTTAGAAATCTAAGCATGGGTGAGGTTCTGGGACCTTTTGGTGGCCTGGAAAGTAGAGGAGATCAGGTGGGACCAGGAGAAGAAAAACAGGTTGCTGATTGTGTAGCATTTTCTCTCAGCTTCAGAAAACGTGAACAAAGGGATCCTCGGGTATTCTGTTAGGTTTCCCAGCTTAGCTCAGAAGGGAAGGGCAGGAAAAGAGTCAGGATCAAGGCAAATGTCTTCCTCTGAAATTAAGTTTCCACTTGAGTGGAGCATTTCCTATGTGGCATTTTCTGAAAGAATGATGTGTAAAGTGCAGTAAAGTGAAGACTCAAACTTACTCCCCTTCAAATCTAGGAAGGAAGGTCCTGGATCCTTACTTGATTCCCACAGTTTAAAAATGACTGAAGAAAATGCTGCAAAATCTGAAATTATTGGAATGGTTATCTCTGATTTATAGAATCTAGGGAAGACTTCTCTCGGTCTTGGTCCTTTAGAAAAAGATTACTTCATAAGGAACAGACTATAAATGGGGGCCTTACCAGCACTAGTTTAAAAAGCCCTGCAGGTTCCACCTCTGGTAACATCCAACATTTCTTATCAGGACAACCTATGTGCATGTGTGTGCATGTGCACACACACACTCATGCACACACATATGCACACACACACTGAACAAAATATGTTTTAAAAAGCACTATCTTAAGATAATGGAGAGTGATTAAAAGCAGGAAGATCCTGGAGAGAGTCTATACATGGAAAAAGGAAATGGCGCTGTTGAATCTGCAGATTTTATAGTGGTTAGACCAATGTAAGCTCTACTCTGCGCCAGGCAGAATGGCTACAACTCCAATATAAAACCCACAGTCTCACTGGCTAGAAGAGCCAGAGTGCTGGGGCAAAAACAAGTAGAAAATTAAGGGGGGATCCTTGAAAGGATAAAGACAAAGAGGGGAAACCCCAAATGCCACATTTCTGACTGACCCTGAACTACACTTACCATAGGGCAGACACCAAGCCACCTAGTAAAGTAAAAAGTGCTGAACTGAGATTCAAGCTGTTCCCCACAAAAGGGAAACATTAAAAGAGTGTGGGTGGCTCAGTTAGTTAAGCTTCCAACTCTTGAGTTTGGCTCAAGTCATGATCTCAGGGTCATGAGATCAAGCCCTGCGTTGGGCACTGTGCTGGGTGTGGAGCCTGCTTAAGATTCTCTCTCTCCCTCTCCCTCTGCCCTTCCCCCCTGTTCACTCTCTCTCCCTCTCTCAGGAAAAAAAAATTAAGAATAATAAGGAAATATGATGAACACTTTACACCAATAAATTTGCCAATTTATATAAAATGAACAAATTCTTAAAAGACACAAATCAGCAAGGCTTACTCAAGCTAAACTGCACAATTCTATATTTACTTAAAATTTTGAATTCATAGCTTAAAACTTTCCCCCAAAACAACCAAGCCAGACGTTTCTCTGGTGAATTCTGCATTGAAGGAAGATGTCATACCAATTATACAAAAGGAAAAGAAAAAACAGAATGGAAAGAAACACTTCCCAACTTATTTTATGAGGCCAGCATTACCTTGATACCAAAGTCACCCAAAGACATTATAAGAAAATAAAACTGCAAACTAATATTCCTCATGAATACAGATGTAAAAAACTTATATAAAACATAAGCAAATAAAATCCAGCAATATATTAAAATAATGATACATCATAATCAAGTAGGGTATGTCTTTGGAATACTATATGGTTCAATATTTGAAAATCACTTGATATAATTTACCATATCAGCAGATAAAGGGGAAAAAATGAGCATCTCCCTAGGTACAAAAAGATCATTTGATCAAATTCAATAACCATGATGAAAACTCTAAGCAAACTCAGAATTACAGGTAACTTCCTCAAGTTGATAACGGGCATCTATGAAAAATCTGTATTGTACTTAATAGTGAAATACTGAATAGTAATATTAATATCAGAAACAAGGTAAATATGGTCACTCTCACCACTCAAATTCAACATCATACCAAAAGTCTTTGTTGGTGCAATAAGGCAAGATAAAGATATAAGGTGTATAAATTTAAAAAGTATACAAAACTGTCTATAAACACAGATAACATGATTGCCTACATAGAATCAGCACAGAAACTTGAAATACTTAAGAAAAAAAATCTAGTAAAACATGTGCAAAATTTGTATGCTGAAACCATAAAAATATTGTGAGAGAAACAGAATACTTATAATAAATAGAAAGATATGCCATGTTCATTAACAGAAACTCAATATTGTTGTCAGTTTTCTCCAAATTGATCTATAGAGTGAATACAATTCCAACCAAAATCCCAGCACCTTTTTTGCCACACTCCTTAAGCTGATCTTGAAATTTATAAGAAAAACCAAAAGAATTAAAACAGTTGAAGCAATTTAAATAAAAAAAAAAGAGCAAAGTTAGGGACTCATATTACGTGTTTTCAAGACTTACTAGGAAACCACATTAATCAAGACAGTGGGGTATTAGGAAATGAAAAACAAAGATCAGTGAAGAATCCAGAAATAGGCCAAAGCAATTCAATGATGAAAGGATAGTTTTCACAGCAAATGATGCTGGAACAGTTGGACATATGCATATGCAACAAAATGTATCTTTACCCATACATTAAACCAGATACAAAAATTAACTGGAAAGTGGATCATAGACCCACATGTAAAACTTAACAGTTGAAAAATTCTAGAAGAAAACACAGAAAATTTTTTGTGACCTTGGATTAGGTAAGATTTATTAGATAGGATACAAAAAGCACAACCCATACATGAAAAAATTGATGAACTGGACTTCAAAAAAACTAAAAACTTCTCATATTTGAATGATGCTTTGAAGAAAATGTAAATACAAGACACAGATTAGGAGAAAATATTTCCAGAACATATGTCCAAAATATATGAGAGACCCTCACAATTCAATAATAAGGAAACAAATAACATTTTATCGAAGACGATACACAGATAGCAAAAAAGCACATGAAAATGTATTCAACAACTTCAGTAATTAGGGAAATGAAAATTTAAACAGCAATCAGTTGCCACCTATTAGAAAAGCCACTGGGAAGAATGCACAACAATGGAACCTTCATATATTGCTGATGTGAATGCAAATTGTACAGCTACTTTGGAAAACAGTTTCATAGTTTCCTATAAAACAAAATATGCAATTACTGTATGACTCATCAATCCCACTCCTAGATATTTACCCAAAAGAAATGAGAACATATGTCCACACACAAACAGATGCATAGATGTTTATACTGGCTTTATTCATAATTGCCCCAAACTGGCACTTATTCAAATGTCCATCAACTAGTGAGGGAATAAACAAAATGTGGTGGTACGTCCATACAATAGAATATTACTTAGCAGTAAAATAGAATGAACTACTGATACATGCAACAACGTGAATAAACTTCAAGTGCACTATGGTACGTGAAAAAAGCTAGGCTCAAAACACTACATGACAAAATGCACGATGACATTCTGGAAAAAGCAAACTTATAGGGACAAACAACTTAGTGGTTATTTGTGGACTAGAAACGTTGGAGGGATTTGACAACAAAGGGGCATGAGGAAATTTCGGATTGAGAAAATGTTCTATACCTTGATTGTGGTGGTGGCTACCAGACTGTATGAGTTTGTCAAAATTCATCGTATCTAAAAAGGGTGGATTTTACTGTACACAAATTACTCCTCAATAAACCCGGCTTTAAAAAAAAAAAAATAGAGCAATATCTTTAGTGACAAAGTAAAGCAGCTTTTTCATTAGACCCAAGAAGACATAGACCGAACCTCATACTTCCCATTTGACCTCACCCCTTGATAGAAAACAGAAATGGTGAAATTGATATTTGCTGAATGGAAAAGAAAACATGAGGGTATTTTAAGTGTAGAAAATTAAGTATAAGTTTCAAATAATGAATTAAGAATGCATTGTGATAACTGAATTATAGGTTATGACAAGGGAATGAACAAAGGATACTTGAGAAGAGTATGAAAACTTTCTCTTATTCAGTATAAGTCAAGTTTACTTCCCAGATGGGGTTACCATGGGTCGTAACTTGAGAATTTAAATTCACAGAACTAGCCTTTTAAAACTTTTATTTGATTTTAAATCAACTTCTTGTTGCTATTTTTCCTTTTGGCTAGGAAACTGGAATGTAGATTTCATAAGAAAGCTACCTTTTCAGCAACACACTCTAATTCATTTATGACTGAACTACAGTGCCACTTTCAGAGGCATTTTTTATTACTAAAGACAAAAGTAAAAGGCTTTTGCAATTTTCATATATAATTTATGAAGGGGGCAATTAAGCTATATTTTACCTTACAGATATTAATATTTTTAAAAATTAGGAATTTTTAAATTGCTAAAACTTCTATAATTCTAAAAACATTTTAGTTAAAAAAAATTCCTGTCGTTTAAACTTTATAAAGTTAAAGTCAAATGGTAATAAAAGAATAATAAAAGAATATAGAAATAAATGTCATGGACAATATTTTTAAAAAGAACTTTTAGATTTAGATTTGGACAGTGCTCTGCAATTTTCTCTAGAGTCCTACTCATAAAAATTCAAAATATTTCATCTAAAAGAGTATATAATAAGAGAGATTACAAACACCTTTATGTTAATAAGTTTGAAATTTTCAATTCAAATTCCTTGAGCAACGAGATTTATCAAATCTGGAGCAAGAAAAAATAAGAAATCCAAGTAGTTCTGTACCTAAAAAAGAAACGTAATCCATAATTTGAAACCTTTCCATAGGTTTCACTCTAGTAATTTTGGAGTAGCTTGTATTAAATAAATCAAGATTTATTATAGAAAGCAATGAGGAAATAAAAACTACTTGAAGGCACTGAATAGTGACCAAAAGCAGGCAAAAACTGGGGAGGAATTAGTCCTTTTGAAAGAGCAATTTTTTCTGGAGGAGATTTGCCTTTATATGCTTTCTACCTGAGGGCACTTTTCAGTCTACACAATATAAGGCGACAAGAATCCGATAAGGGAATACCAGACCTACCAGTTTGAAGAATCATCAAATGGAGTTCAGGGCTACAACAGCAGATGAGAGTAAGAGAGGACATCTCAGAAAGGTAGGTGCCAAAGAGGAGCTCCAAAATGTGCATGTAAGCTCTACCCAAAGCACTGGATGACCTATGAACTATACATGTGTGGGACACTCTCCAAGAAGCCCAGTGAAAAACGATAGTGGAAGTTTGAAACAACTTAGTAGAGACTGGCTACTACCCATTATAAGGGAGAGAGTTGGGGTTTGAATCCAGCCAAGTTAATCCCTGATTAAAAGTGTCTAGTACAGGGCACCTGGGTGGCTCAGTCAGTTAAGCGTTTGCCTTCATCTCAGGTCATGATCTCAGGGTCCTGGGATCGAGTCCCGCATCAGACTCCTTGCTCAGTGGGGAGTCTGCTTCTCCCTCTCATTCTCCCTCTGTGCTCTCTCACTCTATCTCAAATAAAATAAAATTTTATTTTAAAAATAAAATTTAAAAAAATGTCTAGTACACAATGAAAGACCATTAGACACACAAGAAATAGGAAAATGTGATCAAGAGAAATAGCTGTCACTAGAAACTTACTATAAAATGACCCGGATGCTGGCATTCACAAGGACTTTAAAATAGCTGCATAAAGATTTTCAAAGACTTAAAGGGAGCAAGATTATAATTAATAAACAGATACAGAATTTCAGCAGAGAAATGGAAACTATTAAAATGTGTCAATGGGAGTTCTACAGCTGAAAATAAAAACATCAGAAATAAACATAACTGGCTGGGATAAAGAGCAGATATGAAAAGACAAAAGAAAGTGTTAACAAATGTAAAAAATAGATTAATAGAAATTACTCAATCTAAAGAATAGAGAAAAAAATGGGAAAAGTGCAATAAAACTTCAGTAACATGCAGGACAACGTCAAGTAGTTTAACTTAAGGGTAATTGTAGTCTCAGGAGGAAAAGAAAAAGAAAATGGGGCAGAAAAATATTCGAAAAAATAATGACAAAAATTCCCTGAATTCTGTGAATAAACAGATCCAAGAAGCTCAATAAATGCTAGTCTGAGTTAAAAACAGTGAGAATCATGAGGTGCCTGGGTTGCTCAGTCATTAAGCGTCTGCCTTTGGCTCAGGTCATGATCCCCAGGTCCTGGGATCCAGCCCCAAATTGGGCTCCCCGCTCAGCGGAAACCCTGCTTCTCCCTCTCCCACTCCCCCTGGTTGTGTTCCCTCTCTTGCTGTGTCTCTCTCTGTCAAATAAATAAAATCTTAAAAAAAAAAAAAAAACAGTGGGAATCACAACAAGGCTTATGGTAATTCAATTACTGAAAACCAAATATAAAGATAAACTTCAGAAGCAACGAGAGAAGAGGGAAACACTGTATGCGAGAACAATAACTCAAATAATGGCTTGGCATCTCTTCAGAAACAATGAAGGGAAAACATAATAGGACAATATCTTAAAAAGTAACTGAAAAGAGGAAAGAAGAACTATAAACATGGAATTTATATCCAGTGAGAATAAGCTTCAAACGAAGGTAAATTAAAACATTTCAATTAAACACCAACTGAGAAAACTCATCAACACCTATGTTCTGACATCAATTATCCGATACTAATAAGGTGTTCTGCAATTCAATTCAATTCTGACACTACCTGGAGATTGTGCAGACCCCACAAGTTAAGGGCAAAGTCCTTCATGAAATCGTCCCGACTCAAGACTCCAGTCACAAGTCTTGGAGGCCATCTACACTTCTAACTGATATAAATTCAGGGATTCCCATGATGCTTCAGGTTTGATAATTCATTAAATTGACTCAGAGAACTCAGGAAAGTGTTATACTTACAATTGTCATTTTATTACAAAGAATACAAATGAACAACCAGATGAAGAGATCCATAGAGCAAGAGCTGCTAGAATTCCAAGTACACGAGCTTCTGTCCCCACTGAATTAGGGTGCACCACTTTCCGTATATCAGTATTTTCACCAACAAGGAAGATCCCACTGAACCAGAGTTTTCTGGGGGTTTCATTACATAGGCTCAATTAATTCATTGGCCACATGATAAAACTCAATGTCTGGCTCCCCTCCCTTGTCCAGAGGTTGAGCTGACCCAAATTTCCTCTAATTATGTGGTTGGTCTTTCTGATGACCAGCCCCCATCCTGAAACTATCTAGATGTCTGCCTTGGTCACCTCATTAGCATAACAAAAACACTTCTGTCACTCAGGAAATTCCAAGGGGACAAAAACCAGGTTTTATTATTATTATTATCATTAATTATGCCACACCAACAGAACTAACCTACAAGAAATGCTAAAGAAATAACTTCAGAGGGGCACCTTGGTGGCTTGATTGGTTGGGCATCTGCTTTTGGCTCAGGTCATGATCCCAGGATCCAGGGATCAAGCCCTACATCTGGCTTCCAGCTCAGCAGGGGAGTCTGCTTTTCCCTCCTCTCTGCCCCTACCTCCTGCTCCCCCTCTCTCTCAAATAAATAAAATCTTTAAAAAAAGAAAAGAAAAAAAAAAGAAATATCTTTAGTCTGAAGGGAAGGGAAATGAGACAGATGAAAACTTGGGCAAATAAGAAGGAATGAAGACCACCAAAAATGTTAAATATGTAGGTAAATAGAAACATATTTTTTTTCACCTTTTGACTTTTTAAAAACATGACTATTTCATACATGACTATAAAATTGTATTATTTAGTTTATAACATAAATAAATGTTATATATGCAAAATGGTACAAAAGTTGCAGCTGTAATAAAAATACTGTTGCAAAGTTCTTAGGTTTTATATGAAATGATATTAGATTAACTTCAAAGTCTGTGATAAATTAAAAGGGAATATAGTAATTCCTAGAGCAATCAATAAAATCAATGCAGAGTTATATGGCTAAAAAGTCAACAGAGAAATTACAAAGGAATGCTGAAAATATTGGGTTAATCTCCATCCCTTAAAAGTGCAGAAAAGGAAGAGATGAGTGACAAAAACAGACAAAACAAAGAAAACAATGGCAAATTAAGAGACCTAAATCCTACCTTATTGATAATTAGACAAAATACAAGTGAGTTAAACACTTTATTTAAAGGCATAGATCGTCAGACTCTATAAAAAGGCATGTCTACAAGAGATGCATTTTAAACATAAAAACACAGATTCCAGATAAAAAAGAAAAAGATGTTTGTTCAAACATTAAGCCTGAGAAAGCTAGATTGGCTATATCAATATCAATATAATATAAAATATACCTCAAGGAGTGTCATCAGAGATAAAGAGGAATATTTCATAATGATAAAAGTATCAGTTATTGAGGAAGACATAACAATCATAAATGTGTATGCACCTAACCAGAAAGTGCTTCAAAATTCTTGAAGCAGAACTGTGCACAACAAAAAAAAGAACTATGAAAAGTCCACTATCATAGTTCAAGATTTTAACACTCCTTTCTGAGTAATTGGTGGAACAACCAGACAAAAGATTAGCAGAAGTGGAGATCAGAGAAACATTACCAATCACCCTGACCTAACTGATATTTAGAAAACACTGCATCCAACCATATAATACATATTCAAGTACAAATGGATTGTTCAAAAAAACAGACCATCAAAAAGTCTCAGCAGATCTCTGATAAAAGACTGTTAACTTAGAAATGTCTAGAAAAGCCCAAATATTCTGAAACCAAAAAGCATACTTCTAAATAGCCCAAAGTCAAAGAAGTGATCACAAGAGAGACTATAATTATTTTTATTTGAATAACAATGAAAACACAACCTATCAAAATTGGAGAGATGTAGCTGAACTTAGCAGAATGTAGAAGGAAACTTATAGCATTAAATGCTTATATGAGAAAAGAAGAAAAGTTTAAATTCAGTGATCTATGTTTCTACCCTAAAAAGCTTGAAAAATATGAGTAAATTAAACTTGAAGTAAGTAGAAGTGAGGAAGAAAATAAGAGGTGAAATCACAAAACACAAAACAAATAACACAGAAATTTAACAAAGACCAAATGTGGTTCTTGGGAAAGGATAAGAAAATGTATAAATTCCTGACACCACTGATGGAAAAAAAAAAAAAAAGAAATACAAATGAACAAATATCAGAAATGAAAGAAAGGATATCACTAGAGATTCTACAGTCATTCAAATATGATAAAGGAATTATGAACAACTGGATAAAATGAACAAATTCCTTAAAAGGCATAATTTACCAACCCTAGCACTAAATAAAATAGGAGATCCAAGTAGCTCTACATCTATTAAAGAGATTTAACTTGTTAGTTAAAAAAAATCTTCCCACAAGAAAAGACTTCAGGCCCAGATGGTTTTACTGATGAATTCTATAAAACACTTAAGGAAGAAATTATACCCATAGACTTGGTAGGATCACTTCCCAACTTATTTTTATGAGAGCAACATAACCCTTACACTAACACCTGACAAAGATATACAATTCCAGTCCATACTGATACAAACAAAAAAATGAATAAAACTTGAATTTACTTTATTAACATAATAAAGGACAAGGATGATATCCTATGTATTCAGTAGATGTATACAAAACATTTGGTAAAATTTAAACCCATTCATGATCAAAAATAAATAAATCAAAGCAAAAAGAAAACAAGGAATAGAAAGGAACAGGGATGTCCTTAACCTGATAAAGGACACCTATCAAAAATCTACAACAATGTCATACTAAATGGTGAAATATTATATTTCGCCAAGACTGGAAATAAGACAAAGAAACCTACTCTCATCATTTCTGATTATCATATTATTAGAGTTCTAATGTTGCAATGGTACAATAAGGAAAGTAAAAGAAATAAAATATCTAAGTATTGGGAAGAAAGAAGTAAATTTATTATTTGCAGAGAACATAATTGTGTATCTAGAAAATAGGTAAACTTTTTTAGGTAAACTTTTAGAGTTAAGAAGTTAATTAGGAAACTTACTGGATTCAAAGTCAACAAACAAAAATTAAGTGTGTGTATAGCAGCAACGAATAAATAGAAAATGAAATTTAAAGAAAACACAATAGAATAAAAGAACATCAACTACCTAGGAATAAATATAATTAAAAATGTGTATTACATTACACCAAAAACTACGAAACAGTAATTGAGAGAAATTAAAGAAGAGCTAAAACAGATCACGTTTAAGAAGATTCGATATTGTAAAGATGTCAGTTCTCCCCCAAATTTGTCTAAGATTCAATGCAATCTCAACTGAAATTCCAACAGATTTTTTGCTAAGAGTAGACAAAATTTATAGACAATTGTATATGGAAATGTAGAGGAACAGGAATAGCTAAGAAAATCTTTAAGAAGAACTGGAGCACTTATGTAAGAATTATTATAAAACTATGGTAGTTAATTCATTGTGTTGGTGGCGTGGGCATAGACAAATAGAATAGAATGGAATAGGGAGTTTGGAATCAGACCCACACATACACAGACACCCACTGGCAGAGCAGAGGGAAAACAATGCTCATTTTAATCAATGTTACAGTCAGTTGGATATCCGTATGAAAAAAACCCAAATCTTGACCCTTATTTCACACATTATTTAAAAAACCAATTCCAGGTGATTTTTTTTTAAGATTTCATTTATTTATTTATTTTACAGAGAGAGAGGGAGAGAGCACAAGCAGAGAGAGCAGGAGAGGGAGAAGCAGGCTCCCCACTGAGCAAGGAGCCCAACTTGGGGCTCTATCCCAGGACCCTGGATCATGATCCAAATGCTTAACGGACTGAGCCACCTAGGCGCCCCCAATTCCAGGTGATTTTAAAACTAGATGTGAAATATGAAACAGTAAACTTCTAAAAAATAACATAGAAGAATATTTTCATGATCCTACAGTAGGCAAAAATCTATTTCTTAAGCAAGATACAAAAACTTTACCCATAGAGGAAAATGCTAACATATTGCTGACTTCTGTTTATCAAAAGACACCATTAAAAGAATGAAAAGGAAAGCCATAGAGTAGGAGAAGATACTTGCAATACATATATCATAAACATTCCCTATAGTCTAATAAGGAAAAGTCAGAAAACCTCGTAGAAACTGGACATTATTTTCTTCGCAAAAGACGATGTCTGCCTGGTCAATGAACATATAAGAGAGGACTCGATCTCATTCGTTATCAGGAAAGTGCAAATTAAAACCACAATGGAGTAGATGATACACCAACAACATGGCCACATATGAAATACCAAGTGTTGGTGAGCTTGCAGAGTACGGGAGCACACGCATGTTGCTACTGGGAGTGTAAACTGAGCAACCGGGGCGTATCCTCAAGTTGAATATACGCGTGTCCTAGAGCCCCTCAGTCCCACTGCTAGACATACACGGCGAACAAATGCATGCAAGTGTTCACAAAAAGCCATATACTCGAATGTACCCAGCTGCACTCATTAAAATAGCCAAACCAGGAAACAACTCAAATGTCCCCAAATAACAATGGAACAGAGAAATGAATTGGAGTATATCCATGCAACAGGTTTAAAAATACAGCAACAACCATGAAGTAACCAAGGGCACATACAGTAACAGAATGATGGCTTTATATATTTTTTGAGCTCAGAATTTTTTGATTTAGAGGCAGTACGTGATCCTTTTAGAAAATAAGCAACAACAGACAAATGCAAAAAATTAGACATTATTCACAATTGAACTATCTTAAAACAAACCTTGTAAGTCCTTGGGTGAATTTCCTTGTCTTTTTTATATATCTCTATGTAAATTTAGTATTGGCTAGCTAAATTTATAATATGTCTACAATTTTGTTTGTATCCAACATTCATTCTTCTTAAACCTAGAGGCTTACTTGTACCTAAGTATGTTCAATAGGATACATGGTTAGAGATGTTCTATTTTTAAAATAATGAGTCCATGGTCAAGTCAGGTAAGAATCCTCTTAGTTTAATACAGTTAGTGTTGTTGGTGCTTTTTTTTTTTTTAGACTACAGATTTCATGGAGTCTTTAATATACTAACACAATCATGATGTCCTGAGAGAGGTGTTATGTGGGATGATATTTATGCCTTACTTGATTGTGGAACAAATCTGTGTATGTGGCTTTATAACTTGACAATGTTCATACCAGTGTTTATAGAAGCATGGGTTACCATTGCTCAAATTTAAAACACCCCAAATATCCATCAACACATGAATGGATAAACAATGGAATACTGTTTGGCCGTAAAAGGAACGAAGTTCTGATCCATGCTACAACATGGATGGAACTTTGAAAACATTATGCTAAGTAAAATGAGCCAGACACAAAAGGGCAAATATCGTATGGTTCCACTTTTATGAGGTACTTAGCATTGGCAAATTCAGAGAGGCAAAGTAGAAGAGAGGCCCCCAGGGTCTGAGGGTTGGGGATTGGGAATGGGGAGTACTGTTTAATGGCTACAAAGCTTTCGTCTGGAATGATTAAAACATTTTGGAAATAGAGATGCACGACTTTGCGAATTTGCTTAAAATTGTACACTTCCAAATGGTGAATATGATAAATTTTGCGTAGTGTAGACTTGGCCACAATAAAAATAATTACCAAAAAAATCTTGAAGAATTTGGTCCACAATTTAGGGGAAATTGGCAAACTTTTCCCTGCTGGATACTACGGATCTAATAGTTGCCTGTGCCAATATACAACCGATTGATTGTATGGATTCGTCTGACACCGATTTTTCACATTCCCTTTTCCCGTTTCTCTGTTTCTGTCTGAGGATCTTTGTGGTTTCAGGGAGCTGACTTCTCACTTCTGGGGTAGAATTCACACATGTTAGATCAGGGTTCAGCAAACTTTGATCCACGGTCCAAATCTGGCGCTCGCCTGGGACACATACATCCCTGCCCTTCATCTGCACATTGTCTCTGTCTGCTTCTGTGCTACAACAGCAGAGCTGACAACTGGTCATGACAGAGATCACGGCCCCCAAGCCTACCATATTTACTATCTGGCTCTTTACCAAAAAAAAAAAATTGCCAACTTTGGGCTAGACTGAAACAATTAATATATTATATCTCAGCCCAAGGATCCATTCAAGGGTGGACATGTGGCTTTAACTGATCTAATCAGAGTGAATCTCAGGAATTTTCCTTGGCATACTCGTGAAGAGAAAGTCTCGCTCCCTCTGAATGGCAGTGGTTTGCAGATTTGAGGCTTTGCAATACTGCAGCCAGTTTGGCTACCAGTGAAGCCAGCCTAAGGAATTAACTACACATGAAGATGGGCGTGAGAGAAATTAAAAGTAATGTGGACAGAGAGCAGATGATATTGAGGACCTCTGGATCCAACCATGCCTGAAATCGTGCATTAGTTCTGAACTTTCCTATTTCATGAGCCCATATATTCATTATTGCTAAAGGCAACTCGAGTTCAGTTTTCTGAATTGCAACCAAATGATATATTAATGATATATTTTACTTAACCATTGTCCTAATATTTGGTACTTAGACTGTTTAATTTTGAGTAAGTCTGAAATAAGCCTGGTAATTAAAAGCTTTTTTCCTGAATTTCCAATTATTTTCTTCCAGTTGATTCCCAGAAGTGGAATTATTGGGTAAATAATATTCTTTTTTTTATGTTTTTTTTATTATATTATGTTAGTCACCATACAGTACATCCCCGGTTTCTGATGTAAAGTTCGATGATTCATTAGTTGCGTATAACTCCCAGTG
Source organism: Ailuropoda melanoleuca (assembly GCF_002007445.2). Lineage (NCBI taxonomy): Eukaryota > Metazoa > Chordata > Mammalia > Carnivora > Ursidae > Ailuropoda > Ailuropoda melanoleuca. The sequence goes on from NC_048219.1 coordinate 85,129,705, forward strand.
CACCATGCAATATGTGCCCTCCTTACTACCCATCACCAGTCTATCCCATTCCCCCACCCCCATCCCCTCTGAAGCCCCCAGTTTGTTTCCCAGAGTCCATAGTCTCTCATGCTTCATTCCCCCTTCTGATTACCCCCTTTCTTTATCCCTTTCTTAAGACTTTTGATATGCCTTTCCAATTTGCTTTTTAAAGCTGTCACCAGAAATGTATCTATTTGCCACACCTTTGTTATCATTTTTACTCTTCGCTATTTTTAGGATGAGTCATATTTCCTTGTTAAGTTTGATTTTCTTAAATTACTAATGCAAGTGAACATATGTATATCTTTATTAGCAACTTGCATTATCTGTTTGCTGAGTATTTGTTCATGTCCCTTCCTATCTAGGAAGGACTTCATGTTGAGTTTTGAAAGAATAGCTATAGTTCTTCAGGTGGGCAGGAGAGGGAGTGCAATTAAATGAGAGGCAATATTATGTGGGAATGCAAAGGTGTGAAAAGTGAGGTGTATTGTGGGGACCTATCTGTTATTTAGCATATCAAGCAGAAGGTAGCCGGGAGGGCAGAGAAAAGAGGAAGGGGGAGTCATGGGATGTGATGAAGCTGGGAGTGGCAGCAGCAACCAGATCCTGGAAAGCCAGGCGGAATTTTGCTAATTATATGTCCGATGTTAAGAGGCTCGTACAGGGAATAGTTTGGCTACTGTTTTTAGCGCTTTGGCAGCTCCGTTCACATTCACACAAGCGGTGTGTTAATTTCCAGTTTTCTTACCTCTCCGTTAACGTAGAGTGCTCTGTTAAGTGCCTTTGGGCTTGGTAACAATCAAGCCTGCATTTAAATATTCTAATATTCCGACTGTTGATTAGCTTAAATGGTCTCACTCCTCCTGAGTGGAAATGTGTAAGATTTCCTTTTTGGCTACTGGAAGAGTGTGAGTGTGGAGGTGGCTCAGCACCCCGAAACTCAGGCCACAGCATTCCTTTTATTTCTGGAGGCCAAATCACCTGCTGATGTCTGCAGGCGCTCCTGGAGGGTCTGTGACATCGGAGTCCAGCTCAGCACCTTTACAAGCTGTCTTAGCGTGTTTGGGCTACTGAGACCAAATGCCACAGACCGAGTATAGCTATTGTACTATAAGTGCCTGACATGAAGCTTCTGGTTGCCGAGGCATCCATTTCAACGACGTGCATCTGGGACAAACATATTGCCAGCTGTTGGACACAGCTCGCAGTAAAAGCCCTAGATAGGAAGCTGGGTCACCCCCACCCATAGAGTTCTCTGGTTAGGAAGCCATGGGTGGGCTAGAAAACTGAGTGACCCTGCTTCTCCCTTCTGGTACTCTAATTCCCGCTTATGTGTTTTAAATTTGCCAATAAAAAGTGAACCTAGGCACTCCACACTCCACCCCAACAAAGGCAGAGTGCCAGGTCCTCTCCACCCCTCCCCAAACTCACTGTGTGGCCCTGGGTCTGGGGCTTGTGGGTAATGAACGTTGTTTTTTCAAGATTCCCTAATGGTTTCTTCTGAGGTGCACCTTACAATCATAACGAAAACCACAAGGGCTGGTCCAGCCACGGCACGGGCTCCAGTCAGGGGAATGTCTATGGAGACTCCCCACAAGTAGTAGGAGCCAAGGTGAGGCCCCCAGGCATCGCTAGCCCATGGCTCCACTATGATAGGTCAAGACCCACAGGAAACACTTACAACAACAGAAATTTATTTCTCACAGTTCCGGAGGCTGGAGGTACAAGATCAGGGCACCGGTATGGCCAGGATCTGGTGAGAGCCTTGTACCAGGTTCATAGCCTGTGCCTCTGGCTCTGCCCTCACATGGTGGAAGGGGCTAGGGACCTCTGGGGGTCTCTCTTATAAAAGCACTAATTCCATTCATGAGGAGCCCACCCTCATCACTTAAGCTTCTTCCAAAGGCAGTCTCCTAATACTATCATCTTTGAGGGTTAGAATTTGGCTGGTGGGGGGGGGGTGCGGTGGCGCACACAGACATTCAGACCATAACAAAACTTTAGGGTTGAGCTTTCCACAGAGGGGCAAGATTGGTTTTTCTCACCTTTTACCTGGAGGGCTAGCTGCTCTCTGATCTGGCCAAGATCATGGCCAAAGGGTCCTGGGCAGGGGTAGGGCAGCAATCCATCAGCAACTTACATTAAAATCTCAAAAAGCATAGAAGGCACAGGGACCTAATGTCTTCCAACTTGCAGCTCTTATGGCTGAGGACCCCCAAGTGCCAAGATATACACCTGAGCCTGCCATGAATGTGCTGATTAATCTTTGGAAAAGTCGGGAAACCTCTATGTCTCCAATGTCTCCCGGGAGTAAATTCACTAAATGTCACTGTGGCTGAAAAGATGCATGCTGGGCAAGGAAGGTGGAGACCTTGACAAACGTGTGGAACGATAACTCTTCCATGTCTTTCTCTTATTCCTTTAAGTAAGTGGTTTCCAGCCCTGGGCTGTACCCCAAGTTCGACAGGGAGAACTTTAAAAAAAAAAATCAAAGCCTGCGGCTCACCCCACAAGTTCTTACGCTATGCAGCCAGAGAAGAGAACCCCTGGTCCAGGTCATGGTCCTCACGCTGGCAGCCATGAGGTCACTTGAAAACAGCCTCAGCACTGGTAGGAGGTCAGTAGGGGTCCACACAGATCACCCTGATGTGGGCTTCCCTATCCCCCCAGAAGGCCAGCTCTCATCACTTGATGACCAAAGTGGCCCTTCCCATTAGAGGCTTTAATAACATGCACAGAAATCAGTTACTTCTAGGATAGGTGGAATCATAACAGAGATCCTCCCTCCTAGAAACTATCACTGGAATAACGTTTTACAGAGAACAGAGCAGAACAGGAGCCAACTCTAGTCATGACCAACAGATGGCGCTATTGGCCAAAGCCCTGCCATTTAGTTCCCCTACAACCATTTCTTCTGTAATACTTGGTAGAGTACCTGCATTCGTGCATGGTCTTGAGATGTTTCACAAACACTTTTGACTTCGCATACCTTAGAAACACAAAAACAGCAAGAATATTAAAATACTGCTGAAAAAGGAGCATACTTATGACAAAATGAAAGTAGCGATAATTTTTAAAAACAGAGGGTGGTAAAGAAATAAATGGAAGGTTGCACATCCATATGGTATTAATTTTTAGAGAATAGAAGTAATCCCAAAGGCCAGAGTGAATCACAAAGCCTGAGAAAAGTGTTGTGCCTACACAATTGACAATAATAACCAAGAGATGCAGAGATGACGAAATGGAAAATTTGTAGTGCACAGCTAGAGAATTACAGGACTTGGTACGCAACTCATCATTACCACCAACCACCGAGTGCTTTCTTTTCTTCCATTAGTAGCTGGACAGCCAAAGCCAGTTTCTATGAGGCTGTTTTCAATTCTAGAGATGGCTGGGGGTGTTTTTCTAGAACTTGGAACTAAGCATGGTAAAAATGATGCCGCTTCAACTTCTGGAGTGAGATACGGGCAGCTCTGTAATCTTCAAGCAAGTTCTAATCTATTCTACCTTAAAGTGGCAAGGCAGCCCGATCTCACCTAACCTTAACTGCCAAGAAGGTCTGTTTGCCACCACACCTGCAGAAATGACTGAGGAAGTGGGTTAGATCAATAGATTTCACACATATCAAACAGATTCGCATTAGGAAAAGATACCCGATACAATGTATCAGCAGGAAGGACAAACCGAATGCTGATACATTCTGGTATCAGCAAGAACGATTTAAAGCTGTGAGAGTCTGACATCTTATTCACTGGAAATTCACTGGGGAACTGTGAGCGCAAACCCTTTTGGACATTTTGAATTTATAGTGTATCCGTCAGGATTCGATCAAAGAAGCAAAACAAGTAGGACATACATATTAAGAGATTTATTGCAAGGAATCGGCTTATGTGATCACAGGGGCTGGCTAGGCAAGCCCTACGTCCACAGGGTAGGCTGTCGGGGCTGGGGGGAGCGGGGCAGGCTGCTGAGCTGGAGCTGCTGTCCACAGGTGGGATTTCTTCTTCAGAGAAGCCGCAGCTCTCCTTTTAACACCTTTCAACTGACTGAATCAGGCCTACCCAGATTATGTAAAATAATCTTTTACTGAAAGTCTATTGAGTATAGACTCGAATTACTTTACAAAATAGGTATATACAAAATACCTTCACTGCAACACCGAGATTAGTGTTCGATCGAATCCCTGGGTACTGCAGTCTAGCCAAGTTGACACATCAAAAAGACTATCACAAATAATGTTTTGGAGCCTTATCGTCTGCTTCTAAAGAATTTTTAGATTAAAAAAGAAAGTATTCCCACAGGCTCTAGGTACTAGATGCTTCATGTAGAAAGCAGAGATGTCATTGTCTGGAGGATCAATAGCCGGTGGTGAGTGTGCACCGGTGGTTCAGGAGGGGCCTCTAAGCTAGCCTGTGAAGTCCGGGAAGGCTTGCTGGAGGAGGAGGCTCTTAAGCAGGGTCTAGACTTAAACTTTATGGAATGTGGCATTTAGGAGTGGGGAGAAGGGATGGCAGATAAGTCATCGTAGTGATGGTTCTGGCCCCTAGACTGTGCTGACCCCACTCCGAGGTGGTGCTGACATTCTCAAACACATCATAAAAGGCAAGTGAGTTATGGCAGACTCACAGATCATTTTTACTTTACAGTGTTTCCACCCCTGTGACTTTCAATGTGGCTGTTAATGATGTGTCCCCTGCCCCTCTCTACGGTCTCCAAGCTCCCAGGGAGGTATTGCCTCCGTCAGAAGTGAGAGTTTACTGCGGAGGCTGGCAGCACTCACATGGTCCAGGTGCTCAGAACAGTGTTTTGCTCTTCCCATTTCAGCTTGTTCAGTTCATCTGCTTCCTGAGCAAACCTCCCTCTCCTGACCTGTTTCTCCATTCCTTTACCCACGTCTTTCCTCCCCGTCCCTCTTCCTTCAAGTCATCAGTCCTGTGCACTGGTCATCTGTGCATTCATTAGCAAGTGAGTCTCTTCGTTTTCAAAATGGATTAAATAATCTTTCCTACCTTCCTCTCAAGAAAGTGAGGGTAAAATGAGGCACTGTGTGGAGCCCCTTAATACTGGCACTGCCTTGGGGCACCTAGGTGGCTCAGTCAGTTGGGTGGCTGCATTTGGTTCAGGTCATGATTTCAGGGTCCTGGGATCTAGCCCAACATCGGGGTCCCTGCTCAATGGGGAGTCTGTTTCTCCTTCTCCCTCTGCCCCTCCCCCATCTCGTGTTTCCTCTCTCTTTCTCTCTCAAATAAATCAATAAAATCTTAAAAAAAAATGCTGGCTCTCTCACACAAAAGTACAGACAAGGTATTGCCATTATCTGACCCTATCTGTCTGTCTGTCTGTCTATCTATCTATCTATCTATCCATTCACTCATCTCACCTATATTGTGTGTCACTTAAGTATAGAGATCATCACTGAGTCTATGGTACCCAGCACAGTTTCCTGCACATACTAATCGCTCGTTGACTGTCTGGTAAAGACAATGATAATGAAATCACCTTTAGGAGAGAGGTCATTGCAAAAAGCCACCCTGTGGTGTTAGAATGTTCCCATTCCCTGCCTCTGGCTAATTAGTTAAGACCGAGCTCATGGAACATCTTTGCTAAGAAAGCTTTGCCTCCTTCTCCACATGTCTGAGTTTAGTGCCTTCTCCTTTTCCTGTAGAATCATCTCCATACTTTGGTCATTTCTCTTGCTGTGGTGGGCTTTGTCTTTCAACAGGCAGGGGAGTTCTCTGAGGTGAAGGATTGGGTTCTAATAATCTTCGCCAGCATGGCTCAGTTCCCAGCACGATGCCAGTATGCCATCAACAGTAAATTAATAGCATGACACTCATCCCTCTTGACTTTTATTTCCATAATAGCCTCATGCCAGAGAGACTATTCGGAGAGGGAATTATGCTTAGACGTGTGCTTAGAAATTTCATCTGTGTCTTTGTCAAATGGGTTGAAAATAAAATGAATTCGAGAGGATGGGCTGAGCTCCCGACCCAGTATTCTCTCAGAGAAGACGTGGTTGCCAGAGCTGTACCTCTTTGAAGTTTCTCTTCGCGGATTCTGTGACTTTCCTCAGGCTGTGTCCCTCACAGGTCTGGGCGTGTAGGTGGTTAAGTGGCATCAAAAAGTGACAGCCACATGCACTGGACACCCAAGGAACTTCTAGAGGGTGCTGGTGGAGGAAAGCTCATTCTCCTGGCTTTGTTGTTGTTGTTGTTGTTGTTGTTGTTGTTTTAAAACCTCAAAATATTTATGCATGTCTGTAACATGCGGCCCTTTAAGGGGAGTCAAAAATGTCTGAACTCATTTTTGTAGGTCTCAGATCTAACCCAGAGTAGGCACTCAATAAATATTTATTGATTTAAGTACCTGTTGAGCATGTACCCTCAAGGTTGGGGCAGGGTCACTGCCCCTATTGTCCCTACTTATTAATCCATCTCTCCACTTGACCATTTCCTGTTGCTCTGAGGTGCCTGGCAACGTGATTCCACAGCACATCCGTGAAGGAACCTCACCAGGTTACCTTTCTGAGATGGTGAGTGAGAAATACGAAGACTACGGACTCTGGGAAACAAACTGAGGGTTTTTGGCGGGGGGAGGATGGGCTAGCCTGGTGATGGGTATTAAGGAGGGCATGTATTGCATGGAGCACTGGGTGTTATACGCAAGTAATGAATCATAGAACACTACATCAAAAACTAATGAAGTATTGTATGGTGACTAACATAATAAAATAAAATTTAAAAAAAAAGAAATAAGAAGACAAAAGGATTCTGAGTTGCACATTCCGGGGAAGACCTACACAGCAAGGTAACTTGTTTGGGTTTTTTGGGGTTTTTTTGTCATTTTGTTTTGTTTTCTGTTTTGTTTGTAACAGGCACAGAATCATGCATTCAAGCATTAACTAACGCTCTCCTGACTTCTGGAATGTGACTGCGAGAAAGCCATTGCCATGAGGGTAGGACTGCGTTGGTTCAGCAACTTTCAAATGCCCGCCGGACTACAGGAAGAGTTTGTGGCGCTAAGTAATTTATGGGGTGTTAAGAAGTTCCTTAAGCCATTATTAAAAACATGCAAACTCCTCCCTGCTCAGACCTCTAGTAAGTCAGACTTCTAACTAAGCAGAACTGATAGGCTGTCCTTTGATGTTTAATGAGTCTGCAGCAGATGGGAGATGTGATGGACAGGGCCGTGGTGGTGATTTACTGTTCATGAAACAGAATGATGAGAGCCCTCCCCTGAAAAAAGAAAATGTAGCCAAAAGGATGGGTTTCCCCCTCGCCTTCCTCTCCCACCAATCCCTTCCCCTTTCCTTCTTGGTGCATGTGTTTTTGATTTCCTCACCCCCGTGCCTCTCAGTACTGGGCTCATTTCCATTCAGGCGCACACAGAACACTGCAAACTAATTAGCCTTGGATACTGCCACAGGAAGTCAGGCTGCCAAGTCCTCTTTCCCCACAATTCCTCAACTCTCTCAGCCAGTCCCAGGCCCATGGCCTTGCGCTGGGCCTCTCTGTATAAGGTGCCAGTTCTAATTTTGCAATTTCCCTTCACCTTATCAAATATGCCCCGAGCCCGCCAGGGGACAGAGGGGGGACAGCTCTGGAGTCAGTCTTGTCCTCTGGACTCTTTCCTCTGGCCCCTTCTCTGCTTTCTCCCCACAATTAGGGAGTCTTGTTTGGATACGGTTTCAGTGTTGACTTGTTAATCTGACCTCAGTTAATGCTTTTTAAAGGAGAGTATTGCCCATGATGCAAGACTCAGGAGAGTTCCCCACTGATTTCTTCCACCGCACTCACATCGCCACCTCCCAGGGGCCCTGTACCTCTGACTTTTCTCAAAGGTTAACCGGTTTTCTCACGAGTTGTAGGTGTCAACTCTTCTCCAAGCGGTCTGTATTGAGAGCCCTTGACACTTCCTGGAATAGGGTGTGAAAGGGGGGTGGAGGGAGGCGAGGGGCTGAGGAATGGAGAGATTATGGACTCCGGGACTCCAGCAGGGGAGGCCTGGCACCCACGCTCGTGCTAAGGGGCACCCCTTCCATGGAAGCCCCGAATCAGAGATGAAAAACTGGTAGCTTGCAGGCCAGATCTGAGCCACTGAAACAGAAAATTAGTTGTCAACATTTGGAAATCAGATTTCGCATACAAATCCAAATTGCTTGCTTCCTAGGAAAAAATCAGAGGTGGTGACACTGGGCCAGGGTTCAGGCCTGCATGACCCCGGTTGGCTGGAGCTGGGCAGCGCCTGCTCCCTAGAACTAGACTGTGGACTCTGCAGGTCACTGCAGCCCCCATTGGTCTCCATGGTCTTATTACTCTCACCTACCTGGCTCCTGTAATCATTTGAGTTGACCGTTCTTGCTCTAAATGGAGAAAGGGAAATTTAATATTGACCCCTAAGAGACTTGACAGGGCTTTCTGCATGACTTTTCTTCTTTTCCACACTCATTTCATCACCTCAAGTACCCACCAGTCACAGAGATTGCCTGCTGGGTTCTTGGGCTTCCTTCTCCATTATGACCATGAGCTCCCTGAGGGCAGGCCTCAGGGATGTCTTGTTTATTGTCATACTCCCAGTACCTTACACAGGCCTGGATGCTCAACATATTTTTCTTGGCAGATGACAGTGATATTCTTTCTCATTCAGCAAATGTTTACTGAATGCTCCCATGCATTGGGCTAGGTCAGTGTTAAGTATGATTCCGAGGTCATGAGACAGGTCTCTTAATGAGCTCTTAATGAGCTCTCTTAATGAACTATAGAAGTGGCAAATAAGATATGCATGGAAAGTAGAGAATTCAAGAGGGTAAAAAAATTGTGTTTTGATGGACCAAGTTCTAAGAGTGAGCTTCTCAGAGGCGAACGCTCCCATAGGGCTTTCTCAGTTGGGTAGGATTGGGGTACAGGACTCACTTTTTTCACCACACCCTTGGTCTCACCTTTGCGTCACAGGGCTCGTCCTCTGAACTCCCAATTTTTATCTATCCAAATCTGCCAATGACTGAACTATATTCATTTCTAATCGTTGCTTCATGGCTTTGTTGCTGTGTGGTAGAAGGCCAGCTGGTATGGAAAACCCTGAGCTCCAGCACACTCTGTGGTATGCCTAGATGAACAAAAATTATGCATAATAAATACAGTGGTCAGCAGGAGGAGGCTTAGCCAAAGTCTTGATGATGATGATAATGGAACAGCATGGGCAGAAGGCTGAAGCATTCAACGTGCAAAATGTGAGATGCAAAGAGGGAAAATGATCCTGTCTTCATGAGCTGCAGTGACAGAAATGTTCGATGTCACCTAACAGCAACTGCTTTCCTGACCTGTACTGACAGTGGCCCGCCACATCTCTGTGAATCAAGGAAATTCTTCTCCTGTGCTGTGTTCGGTACTCGGAATTCCCTTTCCAAGAAGCCCTTTTGATGTCATCACCATTTGCCGTACTGTTAGGAATAATCTCAGGGACCTTTGTCTACATGACCTTGCTCCAGAGAGGCAGAGAAATTATGACTGTGAAGGTTGCAGGGTGGGGAGGGGAGCTGACCAGGGAGATTTCATAAAACTAAAATACAGTGAAAAAAGAAAATCTTACACCTAACGTGTTTTCTTTCATCAATATTGGCTAGCACTTGGCTTATTTTAACACTGAGATAGACTCATCAAATATATACTTAAACTATGTTCAAATCATGGTGGGTATCATCAGAAAAATAACACTGAAGGGAAGGGACTAACGACTTACTGTATAGACTTCATATAGAAATATTCATTCCAAGCATGAGAGACTATGGACTCTGAGAAACAAACTGAGGGCTTCAGAGGGGAGGGGGGTGGGGGAATGGGATAGGCTGGTGATGGGTAGTAAGGAGGGCACGTATTGCATGGTGCACTGGGTGTTATACACAACTAATGAATCATCGAACTGTACATCAAAAACCAAGGATGTACTGTATGGTGACTAACATAATATAATAAAAAAATATTATTATAATAAAAAAAAAGAAATATTCATTCAAGGAACCCTATAGAAGGATATTTGCAATAATTATGATCTTTAAAATCTTGAACCTATTGAAAAAGAATTCTGAAATTATATAAAATTTATAGATATATACATACAGGTATAGATACAGATATGCCTAAGTTATGTATTTATATCTCATATATATTATTATATATTATAAATTATATATATATAGTGTGTGTGTATATATATCTCATAATATTAAAGACATGCTTACTATAAAATGGAAACTTCAGTTCCAGAGGTGTTTGAATCTTCACAGTAGACATTGTCACCTACAGGAAATACATGTGCTGCCACTCACCCCTCCCACGTGCATTACAGACATCACTAATCAATCACAAAACTTGTTCCTGTTGTACTAAGATTTGTCACCAGAAAGAGTTCTCCGCACTATGTGCAGCTACCACTTCCAACCTACTGAAGTTAACATTCACATTGAAACTTATTTGCCATCATCATCTAGAAACAGAATCTAGATCTTCACAAAAACAGAGTATTTTTTGAAGACATGTTTTAGATCACATAGCACTCATAGAGGACTTCACAATTCACATTCATTACACAGTTTAATCCACTTAACATCCATGCAAAGATGTTATGATTCCTATTTTACAGATAAGGACACTGAGATTTGACTCCTATGAATGAAAGAAATGTGTACTTCCCTGCTTCTTAGCTTCTGGTCTTAGAGCCGGCAGAGACCTAATTACTTAAGAACCTTAGATTGCTGTACTATACCAGGATTTACACAGTAGACTTTCTTGGATTAATTTAACCTTTTAATCTCTCTTCCCAATCTCTCACTTCAATTTTTTGAAAGACACACATATTCTTTCTTTTGTCTTTTCATTTAAGCATTGTGTTTTTCCTTTTGCTTTTCTCCGTAAAGCTGTACATCACTATAGATTATAGCATAAGACCAGACTTTCCAAGACCAGTGTAGAAATAGAGCCCTTGCCCAGGCCAGTTCAACCCTCATCCTGGCTAAAGCTCCTGAAACTGACAATCTATATCCAATAGAGGTCTGTGCCATTGAAATTTCTGGTCAGAAGGATCCAGACACAACTGGTGTTATATGTGAACAACTGGGCAGATTTGTCTCCTGGTTTTTATAGAAGAATTTGGTTTTCAAAGGCAGAATGATCTGCTTGAAATTAGCCAGAAGACTCATCTCCAGTTGTAGGAGCAACTTGGCAGTTAGACATTTCCCAGCCACTCACAGCCCTTCCTCTATGTGCACCACAGAATAAGATAGGATTTGAGTAGCTCCAGATTCCATGAAAGAGTGCCTAAGACAAGTTGCTGAGAAGGGGACAAATTTGGCCCACATGTTACCTTGAAACACATCACTCTAAGAATTTGCATGAGCCTTAGAGGATATCTCTCTCCCTCCCCCCTCTCTCTTTCTTTCTCTTACTCTCTTGCTCTAATATAAGTAATTTTGAAAGGCATCAACCTTCAAAGGGACCAACCAGTTTTTTCCCTGGTATTTGAGATGGGGTACCTCCACACTTATCAGTATGGGTTTTCTGAGGCTTCAATGGTATTCAACCACCAGACTAAAAATCCAGGTGAATACAGTTGTCAAGATATCATAATCCTAATTCAAATACACATCGAAAGTATATACCTGGACATTTTAACCAGGAGCTTAAATTGTGAAGCAGGCTAGATCTACGTGGATCAAACTGAGCCATGACCTAATGATATTTGACCTGCATATAATCTATATAATTAAATCTATCATCTATTATATTAAATATAATCTATACAATATCTATATAATTAAATTTTCCTCAGTTTCTTGGTAGATAACTTGGGGGCTGCATTTTTCCAAAAATGGTGAAGATTGAACTTGAGAATCTACTTGTCTGAAGTCCTCCTTCAAGTCCTAGGAATGGCTTTCTGAGGTGTACCCACTTGCTAACCTCACATGGTCTTGGTGCACAAACAACAGTCTCTCCTCTTAGGGAGTTATGTGGATTACCAGAAGATGTTTTGTGGGGTCTCCTCATTTCTAACGTAACCAGAGAATTATCACTCACTAGGCAGGAATTGTACATTCCATACCTTCTTTCAGTCATTAATTCACTATTCACTTTAAATAAATGAACAATTCAAAAACACATTTCCACTATATTATTAATTTAAAAACCATTATTTTAACAAACCATAAAATGGGCAGAAGATATGAACAGACACTTTTCCAATGATGACATACAAGTGGCTAACAGACACATGAAAAAATTTTCAAAATCATTAGCTATCAGGGAAATTCAAATCAAAACCACACTGAGATACCACCTTATGCCAGTTAGAATGGCAAAAATTGACAAGGCAAGAACAACAATTGCTGGAGAGGATGTGGAGAAAGGGGATCCCTCCTACATTGTTGGTGGGAATACAAGTTGGTGCAGCCACTCTGGAAAAGAGTGTGGAGGTCCCTTAAAAAGTTAAAAATTGAGCTACCCTATGACCCAGCCATTGCACTACTGGGTGTTTACCCCAAAGACACAGACATAGTGAAGAGAAGGGCCCTATGCACCCCAATGTTCATAGCAGCATTGTCCACAATAGCTAAATCGTGGAAGGAACCGAGATGCCCTTCAACAGATGACTGGATTAAGAAGCTGTGGTCCATATATACAATGGAATATTACTCATCTATCAGAAAGAACGAATTCTCAACATTTGCTGCAACGTGGACGGCACTGGAGGAGATAATGCTAAGTGAAATAAGTCAAGCAGAGAGAGAAAATTGATTTCTCTCATCTATGGAACATAAGAACTAGGAAGATCGGTAGGGGAAGAAAGGGATAAAGAAAGGGGGAGTAATCAGAAGGGGGAATGAAGCATGAGAGACTATGGACTCTGAGAAACAAACTGAGGGCTTCAGAGGGAGGAGGATGGGGGAATAAGATAGGCTGGTGATGGGTAGTAAGGAGGGCATGTATTGCATGGTGCACTGAGTGTTATACGCAAGTAACGAATCATCGAACTTTACATCAGGAACCAGGGATGTACTGTACGATGACTAACATAATATAATAAAAAAAATTAAAAAATTAAAAAAAAAATAAAAACCATTATTGCTTTCTATAGACTTGTTTTTCTGTGACAAATGATCAGTTGAGCCCCAGATTTGGACACTAGTTCAGAAAATCTGGGTTACATTTGGCTAAATGTACTTAGACTAGGACCCTGCTGGGCAATAGGACTTAAACTCAAAGAGAATTGTTAATTCATTATTTATTATTTAATAGAAAACAGAACTTTATAATTCATTATTTAATCAAAAACCATTCCATTATTAGAGTTGACAATCATCGATAAATAAAGCCAACTGTAGAGTACTGGTCTAGAACAACTACTTCCTTTTTCCTCTTATCTGTTTATATCGCATATGGTCATGTTCTAACTATAACAATAACACCCTCTATTGCTGAGAAGTGAAACTCCACACAGCATATTGGATATGCCTGCCTCAAAATGTCCTAAATTGTTTATTCTAATGCAATCTTAAAATTAGGTGGATGACATTTTAGTTCAATTTATTCCGCAGTTGGGCAGAAAACCATCCACGCATGGATGTTCTCTTTTGTCATCATCACCGCCATTATCCTCAAAAGTTCATCTTTAAGCTTTTGACACCTACGCTATATATTTGGCATAGCTGGCGCTGAGGATAACACTGATTATAAATAATTATTTGAGACAATTGGGCACTTTTAAGGCTCAAAGGTGCCAGCAGAGAGACACATTTTTATTCATGAAATAATGATTTATTGAGTGTGTACTTGGTGCCAGGAAAGAGCTAGATGTTAGCATACAGTAAAAAACAAGACAGACATAATCATTGCCTTTGTGGAACTTACATTCTGGTAGAAAGACAAGCAATCAAATAAATAGCATAATTATTTAATTAAGACAGATTAATAGCTGTCTGTGCTTTCAGTTCACTTGAATCAAAATTTCAAAAAGACTCATCTTTGGACATTATGCTGCAGATAACAATCAGACAAGGGCTGATGTTTACTTCTTTTCAAGTTTTCACTCTTTATATACCCCGTTATATTTGTGTCTTAAGCACAGAGTCCTAAACTCAGTAGGGGGGAGGGAAGGAAGAGAGCAACTGGTGTTTCTTTCTGTTGGTCACTGCTGGATGGATCATGTGTTTTTAACAAATCACTTGTCTTCTCCGGGGTTCAGTTGTGCTGCTTATAAAACTTACTCCCTTACAAGAGTAAAGCAACTAGGCACAGTACAATTTCTGGAACCACTGCAGTCATATTCCTCTGCATGTAAAGAGGGAATAGGGCTGGAAACTGGTCTTACCCTTAGATGCCCAAAAGACTACACTCCTTTGGGATGACAGAGCCCCAGTGCACTATCAGGAGGAGTAGACTATGATTCTAACCAAGCCAGCTTTTGTAAATGAGCTACTGGTCTTAATTTCCCCTAAAATGAGGGGAAATGGAAGTGATTAGAGTCTTTCATATTCCTTTTAGCAACATAAACAATTCTTTTGTAAACATGACACAAAGTCTCTCTCTCTCTCTACCTATCATCTATCATCTATCTATCTATCTATCTATCTATCTATCTATCTATCTATCTATCATCTATCTATCATCTATCTATCATCTATCTATCTATCTATCTATCTATCTATCTATCTATCTATCTATCTATTATCTATTTATCTATCAGTCACCTATCATCTATAAATCAAATAGACAGTGTTGAAGAGTTTACAGGAAGGTGGGGATAAGAGAGTGAGTATAGGGGCGCCTGGGTGGCACAGCGGTTAAGCGTCTGCCTTCGGCTCAGGGTGTGATCCCAGCGTTGTGGGATCGAGCCCCACATCAAGCTCCTCTTCTGTGAGCCTACTTCTTCCTCTCCCACTCCCCCTGCTTGTGTTCCCTCTCTCACTGGCTGTTTCTATCTCTGTCCAATAAATAAATAAAATCTTTAAAAAAAAAAAAGAGAGAGAGAGAGAGTGAGTGTAAGGAGATGGATCCCTGGCACCTCAGGCTATCTGACCTCACTCCCTGTAGTGATTCTCAAAATACCTCTTCTGAACCCCTTGGGCTCCATGATCCACAGTTTGAGAAGCAGTAAGTCCTTTCCTTACTGATACCATGGGGGTTAGCATAGGCACTAAGAGGCAGACATCCCCAAAATGCCAGATGGAATGGTATCCCCACCAACTCAAGTCAACTAGCCCCTAGTCAACAGAGCAAGACTGGGGAGAGGCATCAAGTCAAAGAGCATGGAAACATGTTCCTGTGACAGGAACTCCCCTTCCCAGCCCCAACCCTGCACCCATTGTACGCAAAACATCACATCACACCACTAGGTGGAGCCCAGATCTTAGCAGAAGGAAGAGTGCTAAGGTCTCTGGAAGGCTGTGCACACAGTGCCTGAAAACTGGGTTCCTTGGGAGGTTTAAAAGAAAAAAGGGTGGAGGCTTGTGGCAGGGGCATTGTGGGAGGTGATGTGTCTATTCTGGTCTCTGCCTATAGAGAGAGTACTTGAATTGAGTTGAGACATCACTTATTTTTTCCACCTAAACCCTCTCTGAAATTTAAAAGTAAAAGGCTTTAAGTATTTAGCCACTGAGTCGTCTCCATTACCACCTAGAGAGTTCTTAGAGGTCAAATCAGATGCTGGTTTAATAGAAGGAGGAATGTGTGAGGATGCAAGCAGCCTTGGAGGTCATCAAATCCAACCACTACAAAGTGGCCTTCTAATCTTGGCTTTTACACCTCTAGTGATAGGGAGCTCATGAACACTTGAGGCAGTGCATTTCCTTTCTGCCATATATATTTATCGTAAAATTCTTCTTTTGTATTAAGCCAAAATTTCCTCGCTTGTTTGTTTAGCTTCCACTGTTTGTTTCTGGTTCTGGTCTCTAAAGGTGCAGAGAATGAGCTTACTCACCTTCATGAGAGTCCTTGAGTATTTGAAAAGAGCTACCATGTTTCCTCCACATCTTCCAATTTTCCAAAGGAAAACCTCTTTCTTATTGCTTGTTTCTTGAAGCACACTGCAGTCTTTTTATCATGACATTAAAATCATCTTTCTAGGAACTGATTGATATAACATAGCAAAGGATTTTGATCTTAGCATAACAGCAAGAGGGGTAGTAAACACAGCATCATCTTAAAATAACAAGTAGTTCGCAGTGAACAGAATGTAAGAGACATACATAGACACATCATGAAAGGTCCGGGTGGAGAGTGTGGGAAATGGAGTTGGGAAAGGTGGACTGGGAGAGGTTGGCAAAGTTCACACCTCATCATCCGTCACCCATCCATCTTTGATTTATTCAACCAACAAATATCTACTGAGCAATTGGCACTGTACTAAGCCCTGGGAAGAAAATGGTGAGCACAACAGATTTAGTCCTTGCCCTTAAGCAACGTGCATTCTAGTGGTCATAAAACCAATATTAATTAATAAAATTGTACAAATATAAGTGGCAGCAAATGCAGGAAGGTAAGGTAACAGGGAACCTGATCAGGTTGAGGAAGGGATGGCCAGGGAAGGCTTCCCTGGAGGAAAGACCAATTCAGCTGATATCTAAAGGAAACAAAGTTGATGACTAGGCAAAGAGAAAGTGGATAGGACAAGTGCAGGAGAGCATTGCAGACAGAGAGAGCAGCATGTACAAATGTCCTGAGGTAGAAAAACTGAAAGAATGCTGAGGCTCTTCGAAGACAGAGGTGAAGGTAAAGTGATGAGAAATACAGCGGGGCAGGGGCAAGATTGGGGGCTCTTGACCAAATGAAGCTGTTTAATCTTTATCCTAACATCATCTAGAAGCCATGAAGGAGTATTACCATAAGGTTTTTGCAGTAAGAAAACAGACTAGATCTATGATCAGAAAGATACTGTGGCAGCATGTGTAGGAAGCTGGGCCAGGGACACACATGGTGCAAGGAGAGTCTGGGGGTGGGAGAGTAATCTCGCGAGAGATGATGAGGGCTGAATCTAGGGCCACGACAGTGATGAATCATGGCTGCAGAACATACCAGAGAGGAAGCTAGAACAGCTACTATACCTGTCTCATTGTTGCATGACTGAAGCCCTGAAGGGAAAGAATTTAAATGACTTGCTCAAAATCACACAGTTAGCTGGTATCAGAGAGAATATGAGAAGCAGGGACCAAACTAAATAACAGCCTGCTAGTCACCGCACTTTTTTTTCTTGAAAAGATTAACTAGGACATGTCAGGAATGGATAATGTTTAATGACGTGCTTCTCAGAAAGGAAATGTAGGTGCTGAAACCCAACTGTCCATTGAAACTTGGGTTTCTTAAATAGGAACTGGAGTTTCCACGAGGTTAAACCTTGAATAGGAGACCTCTGGATTTTAGAGCTACTCTTCATCCACTTGGTTTGTCATTCTCTGTCCGCTGTCGTGATTATAAAAATAGATACTAGATCCAGAAGATCCAACATTTAGTCTGGTAGTTTTCAATCCTGTGTCACGGCTCAATGGGCAAGTTCACCCTGGTCAGAGATGTGCTACCAAATGTTCACTAATGCGTGGAATCTACTTCTGCTTTACACGAATTGCGTTTATGGCAATGCTGTCCGACAGAATACCAAATTGAGCAGGTCATGTGATCTGGTAGGGAGAGACCACTGGCACTGAGAGTTTAGAGTGTGACCTTTAGCAGAACACACGAGAATGTCGACAGCCATCCAGAACTAAAGGGGGCTGTGTGTATAGAGCCCTAAAAAGACACTATTACAGGCACCGCGTACATGCCTTCATTAATTAAACAGTAATTAACTGTTTACAGTGATCCAAGAGGTAAATGTTATTATTTTCATTTTCCAGATTGCATAGGTAATGCCTACAGTTGCAAAACGTATGAAAGCAGCAAGGCCAAGTTCACCTGAGCATAAAGTGCTTGCCCTCTGCCTACTACACAGCCAGCTCCCTGTCCAAGTGTGTCATTCAGGACGGCAGGTGGGCAGGTGACTGCCACTCTCAGTTCATGGGTAGGGAACACGGAGGCCCCAGGGTGAGAAGAGGGTGAGAATGGCCCATGCTACAGGAAAGGAAGAAGCCAAGGGCATTCCCACCCACCCCTTCTCCCTGCCCGCCCTGGTCTCAGTTTTCCCACTGCCATCATCCTCCCTGCTATACGCCCCTGCAGCTTGAGAAACCTTGGTCACTAACACGTTCTCCCTCACGAACGGGTGGGAAGGAGGAGCACTGGGGTGTGTGTGTGGTGGGGGCGGGGGGGGGCATGTCCTTCCTTCAGTGGATCCCGGGAACCCCAGGGGAGGGAAGGGGGCACCAGAGGACACGGACACCAGTGTTCTCTCTGTACCCCGGAGCTGGCCTCATCCCTGACACACCACCTGCAACCAGAACTTCACCTCTGCCTCGTGTTTCATCAGGCTTTTGGCCATTTACTTAGTCAGATTTTATTTGGACTCTTTTTCCCCACTGAGGGGAAACCTGCTCAGCACTGGGGACTCTAAAAGCTCACGGGCAACTGTTTTTCTGCCTCTGTTCTGACTGCGGTTGGGCAGCAACTGCCCCTTCCCTTCTGCCCCCAACTCTACCCTGGTTTCCCTAAGTTCTGCTTGACCTTCTCAGCCTTCACCCGTCTTCTGGCTCCTCCCGCCTTTCTCTTCTCCAGACCCAACCAAGTGTGCCAGGCCTGTACCTGCACCCTCAGGACATCAGAACCTTGGCTCTGAGTCGTATCCCTGCGGCCTCATAGTCAGCACCACCCTGAATGAGGCCAACAGTCAACGTGCAAAACAAAATGATGACTGGCCTCCTTTAGCAGCCCTGTCCCCAGTGGGGCTCCCCTAGCCCTTCTCTTCTCTCCTCTCCCCTCCTCCTCTCCTCTCCTCCTCTCCTCTCCTCCCCTCCCCTCCTCTCC